>NC_051433.1:6978337-6991651 GCF_001649575.2 Kryptolebias marmoratus | reverse complement strand
ATTCTAATTTTCTGATATGATGAATTTGAGATTTTCATTTGTTGTCATTTGTAATCATCAAAATTAAACGAAATAAACATTTGAAATATATGAGTTTGTATGTAATGTATGAATATAATATACAAGTTTCAATTTTTAAATGGAATTACTGATATCAATCTACTTTTTCATGATATTCTAATTTTATGACCAGCACCTGTATATTTCAGGTTATTCAGGATTTGTCAGTATAAACTGTCAGTTGAGATGCAAACCCTGCTAGGCAAAACTTGTATATATTGAAATGGTGCTTTGTATGAAAGTCCTTCTAAAAGAATCAGAATTGTTTACAAAGACTTGTGCTGATTTATTTTATGTCATGCAATTTAAGCGTTGTTGCCATTGCTCAGCAAGTGTTTCCTGTGTGAGAATATGAAAAGATCACCAAAGTAACACTTGCTCGTTAAATGGCTTAAATGGCTTGAAAATGAAAGCAGAAATGACATCAGGATATGTGATAGTAAACTGAGAAAGAACATGATGGGCTGCGTGTGCTGCATGTTTTGGATTAAAAAAAAGCAGAACTGCAAGTGCAAAGTTCAAATGCTGCTAACTTCTGTGATTCTGGGGGGTTCTGTCAAGTCACATACACACATGGCTTTTTGAAATTGCTGCCATACAAACAACAATGTCAACCAAAGATCAATCACGGTTGTAAATACTTCTTTGAAACCTGCTGTATGCTCATGAATATCCATCGATCTGTTCATTTTTATTAACCCGCTTCTCCTTTCTGGGTCACGGGGAGCTGGTGCCTATCTCCATCCGTCACACATAGAGACAAATGAGACAAACAACCATTCCTGCTCTCAAAATTTTAGAGTTGGACAATTTTAGAGTTACCAATCAACCTGCATGCATGTTTTTGGTCTGTGGGAGGAAACCGGTGTACCCTGAGTAAACCCACGTGTGCACAGGAAGAAAATGCAAACACCATGCAGAAGGGCACCAGATCGGTTTTGTAATTCAATCTGTGTATTTTGACCAGTATATAAAAAAGTGTGTTATTGAACATTGCATCATTGCTTTGATGAAAAGTACATCAGAGCCTAAACTAAATGTAGAGGCTTAAATTTAAGTTGTGCCTTGCTGTTCCATCCTTGCAATTATATATTACATTCTTATACAATTAAGTTTTCATCATCGTCAAGATACAAACTTATTAAATCTATGTAAAAATCATTGTGTTCTACACTTTTAGTCTTGCTTGAGCCCTTCCTAAGTTTATAAAACTCACAGTAGAAATGGGTTTTTTGGCTTATTGAAGGGAGCTGAATCTTGTGGATGCATTTCTTCCATAAAACCGTTCAAACAATATAGATTGTCCTGAAACGTCACATCCTGGTGCACAGAATTACAGAGAATGACCTAATGGTCAACAATCAGTTTGCACAGAGAAATGGGAAAGACGTAAGAGACTGGTCATTAATTTCAACATAAGAGGAAACTGTAAGTTCAGAGAAGCTCATTGTAAAGGTTGCATGTACTGCATGTTGGTGAAAGGCTGAAATCAGATTCATATCTAAAGTTGGTGATCAAAGCAGTGAGCATTTAGTGAACAAAGTGCGGGTTTTTTACACTTTATAAAGGTACTGATGCATGTTAGACCTTCAGTTTAATATAGCACACAAAGGAAACTCGTAACTGGGCTAATAGTTCTGGTCAAATTGCTGTAGATTTTTAACAGAGGATGCGCTGATGCTCTGTGACTGACAGTTGATCTTTGGCTTATTCTGCCGTTGCCTAGCAACCCGAACTCCGAAACGAAGAGGGCTGCAGCAATTAAGTGTCATTAAATATAGCAATGCGCCTAATTAAACGAGTGAAATCGCCGTCTTTATCCTCGTGAAATGACAATGGTGTGGTTGACAAAATGTGTTTACATTTCTAAAATGGCACATCTGTACGCTGCCCGGTTCGGCTTTAGGACCCAGGTGCGCAACAAGCCCGCAGACACCGGTTGATGAGATGGTCCACTCGGTATCACACGTCTAATAAACCGACAAAAACAGCGGCTATTTGTCCAGAAAAAGCGAGGTCAGTAGCGAACTTAGTTGATTGTGACAGTGGACTCTTAAGAATAATTGAGGAGAGGGATTTTTTTTTTAAATCCGTATTTGTCCGTCCGCACAGTGGCGAGAAGAACCGTCGCTTATCACGCCGGGGACAGCCACCATGAGCCAGAGGTTCACCGTCTCCAAAAGCGACGGCGACCCGCGCCCCTCGGACATCCAGGGGGAGGTGAACCAGCTGTTTGAGGGGGACGAGCCCCCCAGCTGCAGCGGCTCTGCGGGGGGGACCGAGGCGGTGCTGGTGCTGAAAGGTAGGGGAGACGCTCACGCCGGCTCCATTCATCATCCCTCCTTGCGGTCTTTACGACATTGTCTCGTTTTTCCAGAGACACCACATTGTCTTTGTGTGTGACTTGAATTCTTAATAACCTCTGAGGGCACCGTCTGGTCAACAACACATGCACACGCGTGCAGATGTCGCTTTTCCAGCCTCATGCATTGTCCAAGATGCATACATGCATGTTGCTTTGTTTACATATAAGCTGGTAAGTGGTGATTTTATGTGACACATGTTTCTCCCACTCCTACAACATGCAAACACACAGCATTTGGTAGATGTGCAGTCAGCATCACTCCAAGTACCCACCCCTTTTTTCTTCAATTGTCCCACACAAACAAGTTTTCTTTAAATCAAATGATATGGATTTTGTAAAAAATTAGGTCATGTTTCATTTCGGTTTTGCTTTCCTTAAACAATCGATTGCTTCACTGATGTTGTTAAAGGATATATTAGTTTCATAGTTATGCCTTACAAATCTTACACAGTAAATATTTAATGTGATAGCTAGGGAATATTGCCGCCATTCCACCCTTTATGGCCGTGATTCACTCCAAGTTAGTAATTATTTATTTAATACAACACAAGCAAATCCCTGGGTTTATTACAAGGAGGAAACCTGATCAATAGTGAATAAAAGACAGCCAATCAATCCTCTGCATACTCATCTGCTCTGCGCTCTGCTTAGTGAAAGCAATTTCCTTCAGTGGCCCTCTGAGTTGTTCCAGCGTGGTCTTCTGGGAACCAGTGGCACAATCCTATCGCCAGCTCACCTTATTGAAATAATCAAGGTCCTGTCAGTCATTGTGTGAATCGAACGCAGCAGCGCAGAACAAATAGCTGCTGAAATTCCCCTCGGTCTGACGATGGAAGCCTTTTGCCATCACAGGTGATTAGCGTTTCAAAAAGTGCAATTCGTCAAGTCCAGTCAAGTCCAAATAAAGATTTCTAATTCTTTGTATGAATGAATACATTTCATTAAGTGGCTGACCTTTAAAGGCTGCTACATTAATGACATTCCTTATTAATGGGCAAGCCTCCCAAGATTCCCACTGCTTTTACTGGAGGATATTAGCTAACATTAGGCTTTGAATTGTAAATGTTATTGCCTTAGTCATTTAGTTTGACTCAAAATAATTTGTCAAAAGCATTATTGGAACACTATCACTACATGATCAAAATATTGTCACAACAAACTAGGGCTGCATGATTCTTAGAAAGAATTGACATTACAGAATTTAGTCTTTCTGACTTTTTTTTTGTGATAAAATACAGAAATTTTCACCAGCTGACCTGACTGAAATAGGTTTTTATTCTAAAATGGCTAAAGTGATGTTTTTGGGGGTACAGCATCAAAAGCAAAATAAACAAACAAACAAAAAAAATCCCTTTCACTTTGACTATTTTCTTAGTTCAGGTCAAACAACTCATTTTATTGCTTCACTGGAATGGAACATCTTCTGTGATACATTAAAAGAGCTTTATAAGGCGACAGGTTTATGGGTGAAAATCTTTAGGCATCCCATGATTTGATTCAATTTAGAGGGTTGTGATGCAAATATAAAATAATTATTGATGTGTCTATGATCACACTTCAAACAAAATCATGAACACAGAATCTCTTAGGCCTAAAATGAGATTTTTTTTTGTTCTACACTGCTGTATAAAACAGGATTTCAGGAATTAAATGAACATAAAAGAAGTCAAAATGCAAAATACAGCGACTTAGGATTCTGTGGCATTGGATATCCACCCATCACACATTAGAGCTGTCTTATGCACTTTCCTCAGCGTTTCTGCAACTCTGTTTTGGTCTTGTTGTGTGAGAATAGGATCTTCAACCTAGGTTCGTAACTTTCTGTTGTGCTCCCCCCCCCCCCCAAAAAAAAAAAAAAAAAAAAAAGCAATGCAGTGCACAAGCCCTGGCTTTCAGCTACTGAACGCGAGCGCAAAACCTTTGCAAAAAAAGGAGGTTGTAATTTTCAAGTTAGGCAGAAACTTTGACGTTGATTGCTCAATGGTCCTGTAGCACAGAGCTATCACCATCTGTTTTAGTTTTTTGCTCCTCTGGGTGGAAACGTGTACACAGCTGGCACATTGTCAACGGTATTTTTCTCTATAACTCGCAGAAGCCAAATATTTCCAAATGCTGGCTTTCAGTGCAAAAGGTGCCTTTTCACAGCTCAGTCAGCCACCTCTTTCTTCTACAATTCAGATTCCACTTTTTGCTTTCCTCAACATGATAAAAATAATTCATTTTTGACATTTTTTAATTGATTCAGAATGTCTAAATCACAGTGCATGGAAAAATAGATTATAACCAACACCCTTACGGGTTTCAAAAGCTTCTATTTTGTCAGTTCTCCTTTTTATTGTACAGAACTGAAGGGTATTTTATTAATATTCAAGGCAGCTCATTAAAGCCATACATTTTATAGTTAAGTGCATAGCTGGAACTAAAGCAAGTAGTGCTGTTGGTTTTATTTCTATACTTAATGCAATGAAGCTTTTGAAAGTATCTCTGATGGAGCAGCAGTAGATCATGTATTAAATAAAACTACATCTGTTACATTAACACTTCTGTTTGTGTTTCAAATGTAATGTCAGCAAAAACCTTTTAAATGTTCTTGTGTGCACAAGTGACGAGACATTCAGGTAATGCCTGTCTTTATTAGAACTCATCTGTGTTATTTCTCTCATCTTGTAGCTCTGTTTTCTGGTGTGTTTTTTCAAGAAAAGGATGATGGAGAGTAGTTTTATGTTCAAACCTTCTAGGAAAGCTACATGTAAAGAGAAAACAACCAAATGTAAGCAGGTCGTGACATCAGTGTGCTTTGTCATTGTCCGCCTGGGTTTGCTGCAGCAGTCATTATTGCATCCTGTCCTTGATATTCATATTTTTGTCTGCAGCCTTCATGCTGCTTCTGAAAAATCCCAGACAAATGTTGTGCAGACTGACACTGACATTGTGTAACTGCAGAACTGTAATGTGTAGTGAGTCCTTCTCAGCATCACGTTCATAAAGGGAGGCAAAAGGCTGCAGAGATAAACATAATTTAGACGACTGAGGCTCAGAGCTGGAATAAACCCACCTGCCACATGTTTAATGCTGCAGGGATGGAGGCAATGAAACCCTGGCAGAAATTGCTTTGCATGCCAGCAAAACAGCTGCTTTATTTCTCTTGGTCCCCATCTCTCATGGTGGTAGATTAAAGACAGACTTTGAGTTGTTTTTATTATTATTTTTTGGTTCCTTGTTTGCTTCTTGTGTTGTTCAGTAGAAAAAGCCTGCAGGTCATCTGCTACCAGTCAGGGATGAGGTTGCATATGAATAAAAAAAAAAAAAGTATTTTTTTTTCCTTTACAGTTTGAAAAATGGGGATGGTTATTACATAACTGACAGGTTATATATAAGTACATTTCTTTGGTGAAAAAGTACATGATAAATTAAATATAATGTTTTTGGTGCAGAGTTGCCTCCTTTTGAGACATTTCCAGACTTTGAAGATTAGCAAATAATTAAAATTCTGACTACTGCCATGAAAATACGGCTTACAAGAAGCTTTTTCTAAAAGTAGACAGGCTCAGTTTATGTAGCCGTATGTGTTCAGGGTTTGAAAGATTTGTTGTATTTTCCCTCTGTGAACAAGTTAGCACCACCTCTTATCTGCCAGTCAAATCAAAGTGCATTGCTCTGAGCAACTTGAGTCTGTCATGGCTTCATCAGCTGATCACACAAAGGCGAGCAGACATGCTGTTAGATGAGAAAAGCCACTTCGTCATGGAAAATCTGCTGTGCTTTCCTTCTGAATTTAGAAAAGGGGGTCAAACATTTTTGTTTACTTCAGAGCATCAGGGCTTTTGTGCTGTATCTCACATTGACCTGAAGAAGCATTAGAGATGCATAGGTTCCTTATTGCAGTGTAAACAGAGAAGTCATCTGCACCGTTTAAAAGCAACCTTTCCCATCTGCCTCTTCGTTTGGCATGCTCACTTTTTCCATACTCAAAGGTCAAGCAGGGCTGGGTTGATCCTAGCGGACAGTGGACTCACACAGTGAGGCAGTTCTGAATTCTTTGTGTCTTTAAACTGTTTGAAATAACAAATCCTTAGACTTCATGCTGTTCGAACTGTTCGTTCTTTTTGGTTGACATATCCTGTGCTCTAAAGTTCAAAAGTGAAAACAAAATTTCCTCTATCTAAGTAGCAGGCCACTGAGGGAGAGAATAAAAGCTTTATTTAGATTGCCAGTCCAGCCTTTTCTCTTTATTGTAGCAAATAGTTTCAAAGAATGATGGAGGATGAAAACGTGCCATCAACTTCTCCTGAGCAATCAAATTAGATCCAATGAAACCCAAAATGCCACCTCAGCATTTGTCCACTCAAATGTCACAGTGTATCATTCAATCTTCTGGACAAATAAATGTCATCAGCGGTCAGTGAGAAAAAAAATATCTGCTTATGTTCACCTTTCATGACAGCCAGCTCCTTCTTGATGAATCTCTTTCAGAGATGCTGTGCCTTGTAGAGAACAGTGGCTTTGCAACCCTTTTAGTGGTTACCATGGCGATAAGTACATTTTGACTAAACTTGTCACACAAATGGACTTGCAGTGAGGTGAAAACACTTAAGACGGAGCAAGTACCGTTATGAAATCAGTCTCTGCCATTCTGTTTTTTTTTTGACAGCAGTTGTTGCGAAAGTACCACTGATAAACTGAATATATGCCAGACTGCTATAGGTGGACTATTATGGATGTAATAAGGTTAATTCTACTTTAAATGCAGCTTATTAAAACTTCAAATATGTTAATTTGTTATTTATTATTTTTCAATGGCTCAGTTTATAAATGAATTATTATTAGTTTAATTAAAGGCCTAGCATTTCTTGAAGGAACGCATATTGCCCGCCGCCTCTCATGCCAGAGTTTTCAACAAAAGTTGCTTTTGATGAGAAGGGTTGGAGTTTTGGTCATTTTAGTCAAACATTGTCAATGACATTATGCTTGATCACATGATCTGTTTGTGTTGAGGATGACTCTCAGCTACTACCACACCGAAGTTAAGCCCATATCTGAACATGTGACAGAGTTATAGCCATTCTTTGTGTTGGCTAAAGCCCTTTTCTTCAAAAGAATTATTCTTCATAAAAAATAGTTCCATCAATAAGGTTTTGCAAAACCTTATGTTTCTAAAGAAATACATTTGAGTTGAAATAAATGAAAGGATCTTTCTTAAAAGCACTAACTAATAAATTTACACCAAAATAAAAACAAGACCATCAAGACTTTTTAATCAAACTAAAAAGCTGTCACACATGAGAAGGATTTGCTGGGCTTCTAAAGCTCGTTTTCAGACTAATCCTTGAGGATACTTTTCATAAATAATATTCTCTTAGATTTGGCTGAATCCCAAGGGCTGGAAACGATTGTTCCTCCATGACAAAGGCGTGTTGGCTGACCAAGCTGAGAATTGTTTGTGTGTTTATTCAGGCGTTCCTCCTCCTGTGCCGTCAAGACAATATGTGTATAATAAACAAGCTCTTTGATATAGAGGGGATGTCCGATGGTGAGCACAGATATTTAGGCACAAAGGCTTGTTGTAGATGACTGCTGTTCTCTCTAGTTTCCCTTTAATATAGCTGGGGGACGATTTCAGTCTTTGGCCACATCATTAGGATTTTATAGCTCATCAGCAAACTGCACTAATTTAACTGCAAATTACTGCACTAGTTTCATCATAAAAACAACGCAGCAAAAAATAAATAAATAAACAAACATAAAAACAATAAACAAGCAAGAACATTGTGCACGAATATTCCCCTTATAAAGATACTTAGGAACAAGTAAAACCAGTTTAAAACCAGTTGTTTTTGCCGTGAAGCTACAATTAGCAGGATCCCTTTAGGAAACAAAAAACTAAAGTAAAAGTGAGAAATCTCTTGCATTAAGATGTAAAAGACTTTCTGGAACCTCTTTCAGAAACCCACAGCAACTGAAGGTGCCGTGCCTAAATAAGAATCTTCATACTCTTTCATTACATGACATTCTGTCACTAAAACTGTGACAACTGCAACAGCTTATTTAGTTTCATTTAATATATATTTGATGTCAGATTATTGTATTGTCAAAAGAAGAACAACTATAATTTGCCTTATATATATTTAGTTACAGCCCTGGTTTAATAATAAAAGATTTTTGAAAATGGTGTCTAAACTTGTAGTTTTAACAAAACGATCAAAAGAGGTTTTTGTAATGGTTTATCATGATATTCTTCTTGTTTTAATGTAATTTGCTGTTGTTTGATGCACCATTTCATCATCTAACATAAATTAAGATAAAAAATACACTCTATTTAAAAAAATGCATGTGGAAAAAGGAATAATTTGATGTTTACGTACATTTAAATACAACTGGGGTTTCCCTAACATAACAGGGAGGATTAGTTAAAAAAAAAATGTTTTGGTGGCAGAATATTTGTCTGTAAACCCGAGAAACATCTCCAACCTTACCAGCACTTATATTTCTTTGTTTCTAAGCCCAACTGTCCTCCTTAGCTTTAATGCCATTAAATAACAGTAAATTTCTGCCTCAGAGGAGCAGTTGAATAGTAATCTAGTTTGCCATTAAATGCCTCAGCTTCTTACCCTGTTATTCCTTTTCTGTCAGAGGAGGAATCATCAGTGCAGTGTAGATCAATAAACTCATACACCATGATTACAGAAAATTCTTCAGGGGCTGGATTGGATGCTGCGTGGTCGTTCAGAGAAATATGGTGACATTTCCCGGACAGCAGAGGGCAGCCAGTCGACCGGGTAAAAGATAAGACTCACAGGACTGCTGCAGATTGTTTTGGTGCTCCTAGTTTCTTTGTTAAAATGTTCAGCTTTTGACCAGTTTTAAATGCTGCTTCTTGCATGTCCAGAATTCATTAAACTATAAACCAGCTAAAAGACTGAAGCCAAGAATCTAATGCCTCTGCGGTAACTGCATTTTTTATTCACGACAGCAGGGGGCAGTTGTGTTATTTTAATCAGGACAGCTGGCAACTGTGTTCTCCTTAGCCTGAATCATGTGGGAGAAAAACCTGACATGAGTGAGGGATCAGGAACTCAGTGAATTACACAACACTGTGTCGTGTGGATGACGAAAGGTGCTTGTTAAGCATATGGCAAAGAGAGGGGGGGAAGTGAGGGAGTGCTTTTGTTTGTTTGGAGGACGGGAGCTGAAGAAGCAAGAAACAGAGAAAGAGATAAAGGAGAGACGGGATGTAAACCTTCCTTAGCCCAGAAATCCTTGTGCTGTTATGTAACTGTGTCTGCAAACGGGGGGAGGTATATGTGTGTGTGTGTGTGTGTGTGTGTGTGTGTGTGTGAAAGAGAGAGAAAGAGGGAGAGTGTGTGTGGTGGGGTATAATTGATAGAAAGTGACAAAATCCTCCTCACATGCAGGCAGGCTGCAGGGCAGACCTCAGTGACATTAACGCGAAAAGAACAGGGAGGAGGAGAGAAAACAGCAGCAGGGAGAGGTAGAGCAGCTCAGTCTACCACTCCACTCTAAAGATGGCACATCCATCACAGCTCTATACATCCAGTAATTTAGCTTCTCTTCTCAGCTCTTTATCTGAGCTGCGATCTTTACACGACTTGTGCCATTTCTCACCCTCTCTACCATTAATCCTCCATGTTCCATGTTGAATTTTGTTTGCATGTGTTATATATTTAGGGCTATTTTCCATGTAGTTTTGTTCTTTTGTTCTGTATTTATAGTTTATTATATAATTCAAGAAAATTGAAATGCTCCACCATCTTAAATGACAATTAAAGCTACCCTTGACATTTGATACTTGATTTTTACACTGGAATGGGCCACTGTCAGCAAATCTGGATGTTGCAGCTGGTTTCATCATTTGAAATTTATCTGTTGGTCTTGTGGTATTGGCCTTCATTTCAGCGCAGCACCATCAGGATCTGCGAGCAGCCAGGTCTCTGATGAATACTCTTCTTGTGCTTACCAGCTGATGCCAGGCAGGATGGGTCAGATGACATTATTGGGTAGCAAAGTTTGTGATGTAATGTCTGGCAAAATAAGCTCCTGGCAGCTGCATTCCTATAAATACTGAATGAAGTAATTAAATGCATATTGCCCGGTCCTTTTCATGCCAGAATTTTAGAATAACATCACGTTATGTCCAAAAAGATGGAGTTGTAGCCTTGAAAATAACATTCAATATCACAAGAGGTCACACTCAGTATATGTTGTGAATGACTCTCAGGTACTACCACACCAAATTCTAGCTCAGTTTCTGTAGAGTTATAACTTTTTTTGTGTTGGCTAAAGTTGATTAGTTGTTGCCATCTTGCAGTTGTACATCCACTGATTACTTTCTGAAAGTTTCATTAAAATGTGTCCAGTGGTTTATGAGAAATTTTGCTAACAGATCGACAGAGATGAGCCCAACAGTTAGGGCAGAATTTTAAACAAAGATCTTAGGCAATCTGTTAGTGCTGAAAATATCAGTCTCAGCTACAACCACGCCAAAATGTAGCTCAGTTTCTGTAAAATCTATTATCTATTGTCATTTTTGTGTTTTTGAAGTCATCTGGCTGTGGCAGCTCTCTTGAATTCGTCTGACTCAAAATCAGTTGTAGATGTAGATCTAAAGATTATTTTCTGCCAGTTTCATTAAAATTTGCCCAGTGGTTTACAAGATATTTTGGTAACAGACAGACAAACAGGGGTCAAACATAATCGTCAATAATAACTAGAAACATGATAAATTGTTATGGGTTTGTATAATTTCTCTAATGTAGGTTCCCTGAAAAAACAATAAAAACTCCATTATAATGTGAGAGTCCCACATCCTGGAGTTGTTGGTGTTTGTGTGTGATTTGGAGAGTAAAGACTCCA
Source organism: Kryptolebias marmoratus (assembly GCF_001649575.2). Lineage (NCBI taxonomy): Eukaryota > Metazoa > Chordata > Actinopteri > Cyprinodontiformes > Rivulidae > Kryptolebias > Kryptolebias marmoratus. Next base: position 6,980,355 of record NC_051433.1, on the reverse strand, counting down.
TCTACTGAGGGAGAGAGCAGAGGCCCTGAGATGCAGGTCATGGATCCCCATGGGGCTGCACTGGTATTCAGGAATTATACCAGGCCTTCTGCTCCCTCAGGACTGCTGCACACTGCGTGCTCTGTGAGGCTCTGTCTCTGTCTCTGTCAGCTGCAAAAGACTTTGGGGCTAAAGTTTTTGTTGGAGCATAGTTTGGGGTTTGAAAAGGTAAACTGTAAAGGAAAATATGCAAGGAATTGTGCCACTAGCTGTATTTATTTTATTTTATTTATTTATTTATCTTTTATATAGGGAATTTTGATTTTTTTTTATACTTGAGAAGGTACCAGGCTTCTGTAATATTGCAGCAAACCTGAGAAATAAAAAATGTGAGAGACTCTCTGGAGCCGTTCAACAGTTTGAAAGGTTCTGTCAGCTCGTTGCACTTGGCTGGATGAAAAAAAACTCTCCATCACCATTACCAGGCATCCACTGCCGTGGTGCAATGTCAGCCAGGTGACTGCAGCGCCGACATGAATCAGTTGGCATTTCCAAAAACTACTTGTTTTGCATAAACTGAACATCCATCCATCCATCTGGTGAGCTGGTCATTGGATGAGAGGTGGGGTACACCCTGAAGAGTTCACCTGTCCATCACAGGGCCACATGGTTGTCCATGGTTAGTTGTCAAAGGACAACTAATATAATACTCTTCCTCTGTAATATTACTCTATACCCCCCTGCCACCCTACAGTAATATGTTTATTTTAACTATAGCTTAAAATACAGTTGATTTATCGTTGGTTCAGTCCTAAAGGACATAACTCAGATGAATTTATTAAACACACTGCTAAAGAAATTAAACATATAAAAACCTTATTAGGTTAGCAAGAGACCCAGTAGTTATTATAAAGACACTTTAAAGTAGGTGTACAAGTAGTTGTCTATTAATTATTGCCTTAGTGACAATTACGCTGCTAGTTTTAGGTTTCTGCTAACATTAATTACTTTAAATTCAGTGATAATTTTATATTATGTAAGCAAGACCTTATTCTGCTGTGTATGATGGCCTTTTATATATTCATATATTCATTTTGTTTCTTTCATCTTGTTTCTGTGAGAACAGCAAGTTAAAAAAACAAAGGAAAACTGAACTTTGAAAACTCTTGTTTTTGTCTTCAAGCTTAGTGTGTACATGCAGATACATGAGTGCAAACAGACTTGTATCGATTAAAAATAGCTGACGCAGAACAATGTATGTGTAGAAATTTGTTGCCTATCATTAATGACTTTTATAGTTGCATTTATTGTTAGACTGGATTTTCTTTCATATAATAAAGATTTCTTGGTGTTTATTTTTAATTGTTTTAACTATATATATATAAAGGTTTAGTTAGCTGCAGAGTTACAACCACATTTGTATAATTGTTTTACAGTGCTTTGAATTTTGAATTTAAGTAAAAGCTCTTTGTTTTAGGCACAAAAACAGGTGTAGGATATTTCATTGGCACTTTATTTCTTTGTTTCTGGTTGCATGAATAAACATGCTCTTCTTTACTCTGCTCTGACCAACGTAGACAGAAGGATTCTGTTTCGTAACACCGGTGAAGAAGTACGTTCAGATATAGACTAAGCTGTTTAGAGCAAATGCCAGACCACTCTAAAGACAAACATCAGTTGAAGAAGCAAATGTTGATTCACGGTGTGTCTTGTTCAACCCAAGTAATTAACTAATTTTAACAAGCATTTACAGGTGCTGGTCATAAAATTAGAATATCATGAAAAAGTAGATTGATATCAGTAATTCCATTTAAAAATTGAAACTTGTATATTATATTCATACATTACATACAAACTCATATATTTCAGATGTTTATTTCGTTTAATTTTGATGACTACAAATGACAACAAATGAAAATCTCAAATTCATCATATCAGAAAATTAGAATCTTGTGAAAAGGTTCAAAATTGATGGCACCTGGTACCACACTCTAATCAGCTAATTAACTCAAACCACCTGCAAAGGCCTTTAAATGGTC
>NC_051433.1:6938881-6977230 GCF_001649575.2 Kryptolebias marmoratus | reverse complement strand
AATCATCAAAATTAAACGAAATAAACATTTGAAATATATGAGTTTGTATGTAATGTATGAATATAATATACAAGTTTCACTTTTTAAATGGAATTACTGAAATCAATCTACTTTTTCATGATATTCTAATTTTATGACCAGCACCTGTATATAACTTCCAATCTCTTCTTTGTATGCCCAGCTTTGACTACTTTTATGAGTTTTAAGTGTTTATGAAAACTGAAATCCTAACTTCATAATAAGGTGACAAAAAATACTGAAAAAGTATCACAATGTATATTTGTTCTTCCTTGTCTTTGACATGTTGTCCACTGGCATAATAAATAAATCTGAATAATCTGAATATCAATTTATTTAAATATCAATCGTTTTTGCAAAGAACTGCTTGAACTGCAAAAAAATCATAGATTTTCATCATCTAAGTGTCATGCATCCACACTCTGAGTAATAATCCACTTGGCCAATCACACTCAGTTTAGATGCCATTGGCTGAGATGCTGAAGCACACAGAGAGATGTGAGCGTTGTGATAACAGCAAAGAAAATGTGGATTTATTGCTAATAATATTGTAAATGCAATATTCAACATTACTTTTGAAACTGTATGTTTTTGCAGTATTGTGCAGCACCAGATAGTCCATTTGTAACATGTTTTTAGAATCTAAGAAACTTGTACAACAGAGTCAGACTGCTAGACAACCTCTGGAATTTTTTTTTATTACTTTTACTCTGTTAAAGCAGAAGCTACGTGTCTCAGATTAAAGAAAAAAATAATGCTGCTTTTGTTTGCTTATGCTGCATTGTTTCAAGGAGCTAACTTTTATTTGTTTGTTTGGTCTGTGACTCTTTTGGAGGTTTCCTATAGCATGTTAACATAGTTTTCATTGATTTGTTCGTGTCTTCGTCTGTCCGTGTGTTGGTGCACATCACAAAAACCCAGAAAAACACTCCTCCCCTTTCAGAATCCTTTAAGAAAAGATCCTCAGGAAGAGCATCAGAGCAGAGTTCCCTTTTCTAAAAACAGCTTCACAGAGCTACAATGAGTTCAACATTCCCGAGGCAAACATTAACCCTTTTCAGGAGCCAAGCTGAGATATTTAGATTCTTTGTTTTGGCTCATTAACAGTCTCAACACACGATAAATTTAGGGTGATGCATTTTGAGTGACACTGAGAAAAGCTCGTTGTCACATTTATGAAGCTGTTACCGTCAACCATCCAACGTTTTTTTGGTGATATTTTGTTTAAAAAAAAAAACATAAAAAATGAGAGAGAAAAAAATAAAACATCAAAATGCCTGACCACAATTACTGCAGCATAATTTTATTCATAAAATTCCTAATCTGCATACCAGCCACAGAATCAGCTTTAATTTTCTATCTGTGCAGAGACAAATTATGAAAAGATTCTTCATTTTTATCTTGACTTCCATGCATTTATTTGTGTTCTTCTTTTTTTAGTGGACTAAGTTTATTCAGACTCTTGACCACTATCCAGCTGCAGAATGAACCCCACAGTTACTTTAGGAGTCGATGAAGTCATGACAGCTCACTAATCTTCTCTCTACATTTACTTTTATTTTTACCTTCTTTTTTTTTGTCTCTGTGACCTTCACTTTATTTGCCTGCTGAAGCTAAGTGCTTCTGGAGTTGCTGTAATGACGAGTATTAGATGGAGGCACATTATGATCCCCTTCCTCCGCAGTTATTTGTTTTCTCATCATGCACAATTTATCAAGCAGATAAACACAGACAACTTTTTCCATCAAACTCCTTCTCCTCTTGTATTGTGGTTATGACGCTGAGGTTAACTTTGTCTTTTTGGCAATCTAAATGGATAAAACACACTTTTTTATAATGTGTGCAGAGAAAGATTGCTTGACTGAGCTGTTTGCATTTTGTGTGTTTAAATCGCATTTGTTGGACGTGTCAGACAGGGTTAGGACCCTCTGTGACTGTGAATGATGAGGGGAAGGGAAAAATAAATAACTTCTACCTTGGATTTTAGCCTCACACTCCACCACATTTGTCAGCAATATGAGCTAAATCTAGAAGGATCTTAAAAGACTTATTGAGACTTTTTCTTTCTCTTACTCACACACTTCATCTTACTTTAGGTCTGCTTCCAGCTTTCAGGGATCCTTCTCCTTCTCTTTCCTACTTTTTGATTAGGTCCTTTCTGTTGTTGCCCTTTCTTTGTATTTTTGACTCCTTCTCTTTACTCTCTTCTATCTTTCTGTCTCTGCTCACCCCCTCACTCTTACACCCTCTCTCCCCTTGGTTTTGGTGCATTGCAGTGGCTCCACCACCACGTTGGAGACACAACAGCCTTGGCAAACGAGGTCTCCCTTTCTCCCTCGCACTCACTTACATTTACATACACACACAGAGACACCCCCACGCACCCACACACACACACGCACAAACACACAATGTTCTTTTCACTTAATTTAGCCCCAATTTTCCATCTCTTTCACTTTCTCATACTCTCTCAAGGTTTACTGAGAGTGAGAGACAAAGCTTTTAGAACGAGCCGAGCAGTTTCCTCAACCATTTCAATTTTAATAAGCTGCATGTGATTTTAAACAAAAGGCACAAACACAATCCTTTGCCTCCTTTCTTCTTAGAATAACTTGCACAGTTCCAGACACACACACACACCCCAACACACACCCCCACACCCCCACTCACACACAAAGCAGCACACACACAGAGCAGCCCCCAGACGCTTTTTGTCTCTCACATGTTTGCAATGCAGTCACCTTTTCTGTTTTCATGATGGATTGCTTTTTGATATCTGGGCAATAAAGATGCTTCAGATATCTTGGGGCTGCGAAGATATTGTAATAGTTGGCATTTGTGTCATAAAATGTCAGAAGACTACTGGAAATGACTGACATTACGCTGTAGAGTCAATCCCAGTCATCGTAATGATTAGATTTATACAGTTTATGAAGGATTCATGTTTTCTCAAACCAACATAATTGTTTTGGTATCTTGTCCTTGATATAATGATCTGCCTTTAGTGATAAAATGGTTTGTCTTTAGTTTTACAATTTTTTTACTGACCAACTGTAATGTAAAGTAATTGGAAATTTAGAAAATAGATGACAGCAGTGTTTACTGCCTAGTTTCTTCTCGCCACTGATTAAAATGCAGACATAGCTCATAGGTAATTGTCTAATTGAACAACACTTTGTTTTAATCTGGATAAAATAAAGAAATAAATTCAATAAAATATATACTGTAGTTTTTGGATGACATTTGCATCATTCTTTTTAAGGGTTTAATCATCTTTATTATACTTTCATGCTAAATTTATATATATATATATGTATATATATATACTTTTTATAAGGGCTTCTTTGTGAGCAATAATCAATAATTCAATCATGGTTTTCAGTAAAATGTCAGGTTTGATGAAGTTTGAAAAGTTGAAAAATTTCACTTTTTTATGTTTTGATAAGTGTATAAGTCTTTATTTTGTGACTAAAAGTTGAGCTAAACTGAGCTGACATTCTACCTTGTAAGGACGCAATCAAATAATTCATGCAAGTTAGAATAATATCTGTCTCTAAAATCAGGTTCTAGTTGGATCAGTATTTGTTAGAGGCAGCCATATATATATATATATAATGGTCACATTTTATCAACTTGGGGAGATTAAAACAAAGAAGGAATGAAACGGTTTGCTGCAGTTTGCAGTTTGTGCCACTTGATGTCACTGTTACACAAGCTAAAACTTTAATCAGTTTTTCATCAATTTAACTTGGAATTTATTATACTTTTTCAAATTAAATGATATAAAACTGGAGTATCTAACTCGACGAACCTACCGATGCTGTGAATGTATATAAATGTTGTTTAAATGTAAATGTTGTTTGAAAAAAAATGTTGTTATGGTTACTGATTGCACTACAGTATCTTGATACAGATATTGTTTTGTTCTCTGTATTAATTTAAATAGTACGGTACAAATAAAAGTAGTTATGCAGATCTTGACGAGGAGTTAAAAAACAAATACTGGGACAATCACTTTGCAGGCGATGTCAATACTTACAAAGTACTCATGTGTATTTTGAAGTTGTGCATTGGAAAAGCCATTATTTTATTTTCTATAAATCAAGTAATAAATATAATAAAGAAGTTTATTGTTTCAAGATTGAATATATTTGGGATTTTCACTTAATTCTTTCAAAAGATTGGAAAAGTGTTCAGAATCTACAGATAGGGTTTGTTTTTTGTTCATCACTTTTTCTGGGACAGTTGGCAGCACATTAGACCCCCCCCGCCACGGAGACTGGAAAAGGCGAACCCAGTGTGAAGCAGTGCTTGCTATAATCTGAGCTATTTAAGGCTAACACTCCCACTTGTGAAAACCCACCACCGACTCTCCGATTTAGAATTCCATGCATGTGTTACATAATGCTTTTGTCTTTCATGCTTGAACTCCTCTCCCGGAACAGGCATAGTTTATTAATGAAAGGGATTGCATGATTGGGGGTTGGTTGTCTGTGTGTGAGTGAGTGTATTTATATCAGTGAATAATGGTATATCTGTGTAAGCTTACGGTGTGTGTGGGTGTGTTTGTGTACACTTCCTCCTGAAGTGTGTGTACAAGGAAGATTGTAGGAATTCCTGCACACATGACATGAGATCTATACTCCATAAGTCATTAACAGTTCCCCGAAGGTCAGGATTTGTCCTCCCTGAAGACTGTTTAATGGACTGCCACAGTTTGCACAGATTGCAGCCTTGTACGAGATGATGTATTAGATGACATATGTGACAAGTCGTGCGCGATGACCAAAAGGTCCACAATTTGCAGCAGTGTAGAAATTACAGCGTTATTGTCATTTTTGTAGATGAAGAGTGGAGTTTTTTCTGTTCTTCTGAATTATTAAATCACTGTGACGTTTTGAGGATGAATATTCACTGACTAAAATCCTAAAGTACAATGTGACATCATCACTGGTCTTTCTTTAAAAATTTAAACTCATCTTTAATAATAAAAGCAGGATGTTATCAAAGTCAGTGTCTTGTGGGCCTCACCTCAGTCTTAAATGTAGTGTCATACAGTGTTGATAGTGAGTTTATCTTGGCTTCAGGCTGCAGCTTGCAGGTTTATCTGTTTCTGTAAAATGAATTTTGTCATCTAAACTCAAAGGTGTTCAACAACTGAAGGATTTTGGGGATTTTCTTTGACCAAATAGTATACATTCCAAATTTCCACAATTTGGCCACTTTCTTCCAACTTTCTGAGTTAGAGGGCAAAGTTGATTTAGTTTTGTTTGTTCGTAATTTGGTATTAAGACGCTGGACAAGCTGTGCTTGAATATTAGGACTTTAGGTCAAAGTGTAAACTGCTGACATGGTCTCTCATATTAGTTGTACTACAAACATATTAAAATTTTAAGTGTGTCCTCTGTTATATCCGTTTACTTTTATCAGTTCTTGCTGAGCTCTTGATTCCTTCATCATGTCAGTCATTACTAATGCTGGAATAACACCTAATCTTTGGTGTTTTGCATCAGTTGTTTTCTCTTTAATGTTTCATGGAAGTTAAACAAAATACACACTGAAGGCTGTACCACTTTATTGTTCTTATGACAAAAAATAATTACCGATTATAGTATGCATATTTTTGTAAAGGTTGCAGACTCTTGAATGTGTTGCATCATTTGTTCGTTGTCCTCATCAAGATGCATCTAAAATCTGAGAAATTCCCACACCTGTATGTAACACTGTTTGCTCATTTGTGACATTTTTGTTTTGCTTTAACCCACTTTTGGATTTTGTGTACATTTTCTCCAAATAATAAATTCAAGATGGAAATAAAAAGGTCACCTAGAGGGAAATGGATTACATAAGGTTTGATCAATAGGATACTAAAACCTACTGAACGGGCCCAAGAGCTTATTTGCTTTAACTTGTTGGTCAAATTAATACATGCCCCCATATGCTTGACTGCAGTTTATGTTGAAGCTGTCATTCTCCATCTCTGGCGAGCTCTCAAGGTAGAAGTGTTGGCTAGTCCCAGCCGGAGCTGATTTAATTGAAATTGATTCTGTCTTCAGCAAAGTAGCTTTTATAATAAATTGCCAATGTTCCGTAGCAGCCTACACATCTTTCATAACAACCTGGGGTTTTTAGGCACACAAGTCCACATTGGTACAAAACAAAATCTGTTTTAACCTTCAGATGGAAGGACAGACAAATTAATACATATTAGATTTTATGTTAAGATGCACTTAGAGATCAAGCCTTCAATAAAGCTATTATAATACATTTAACACTTTTGTCACTCCTTCATTCTTCTTTACATTGGGGATAGTTAATGTCATTGTAATTATGTATTAATGGTTTTCTTTCCTCTTCGTGGGTTCAATGCAGTGGAAATTCTTGGAACTGTGTCCTTTGCAGTTAAGCTTAGATTGACCAAGTGCAATCTTGCAGGCAGATTGTGTACACCTCTAATTAAACTGAGTCAGAGTAGTCTTACTCCCAGACTGCTGTCTAATGAGTCATTTGTAGAACAAAATGCATTTATTAGTTTTCTCCAGCCTTTTGTAAAGAGAACAACTTGCTCCTCTTTGTGCCCTTTTTGGCGCCATACTAAAATCAGGTTGACACTAGGGATATCAATACTATGTGTAGATGTGCCACTATTGATGGTCTCCACTCTGACTTCTCAGCCACTTCAATAAAAGACTGCTCTTTCTACACGGCCCACTACTATAGTATAGATCGGGCTGTTAAATCCCAATACAGTTTTCAAACATTATCTTATCTCATTCTCCCGAGATGTTGAAGAGAAGGTGAATAACTGGCTCACATTTTTCTTCACTCTGCTTTTCTTCACTGTTACTGAGGAAAGGAATCCAGCATCAACGTCACTCTGTGCTATTAATGGATGTGCCTAGGATACCGTGTAGTCAAGGAAACCATTTAAAATGGAGGTGTATTTCTTACTGTGGTCTTCCTTGCATAACGTGGGACTAAGTTTATTGACTCACATGGAAATGTTTCTTAATTTCTCATAATGTCAAGGAAAAGTTGAACTGAATATTTAATTTGAGCTTGATGATTTAACAGGGTTCAGAGAGGTTCTTGTTCTTCTGAATTTTGCTGGTGTGGTTTCTGGCTTTTCCTTGGCAGCAAATGAGATGTAGGAGAATCTCTGAGTGATTCATCTCACTACTGTGTTATCAGGTTCAGTGAAACATCAGCGGTACACAGAGTAGCTCACACTTATTCTATGTGTAGGTTTTCAGTTTCATCATCACACTGAGAGGTACACCTTCAGAACTACTGAGAGATATTCATGTCTGTTTCTTAATTTAATGCTTTAGATCTTCTAACTTCTTCTTCGGCTTTCATTTCTGAGCAAACACAAGGACTTCAATGAATAAATATGAGGTCAGGCTAATTAGCAAGTTTGAAAAGTCTCTAAAAGTGCATCTCCCAGCCTTGAACACCAGTCCTCACACCTCAAAATAATTTGGTATGTACTTTCCCCTTGTGGGTTTATAAGAGGCTTACACATCCGCCAAACATTGATTTGATATTCTCAGCTGACACGTGCATGCTGTGATGGTCATGCTTGTAATCCTGTTGGCTAAATATGCTTAGCCATGAAAAGCAGATTAAGACATGGCTGTGTTTTCTTGGCTAGATATTCCCAGTGGCCTGGATGATCTAAACAAGAGCGTTCAAACATCTGTCTGGCGTTGTTGTGTTTGAGCTTGACCTAAGGCTGCTGATCAATGAACGTAGCATGCAGCCTTTAATGATATCAATACTTTGACCACTAATTTTACTCTTAACAATGAGTACAAGTGCACCAAAATTGTCATATTATATAAGACCTTAATAGAGAATACAGTAATTAAAGGCCTAACAATCTTTAAAGGACTGTATATTACTCACTGTCTTTCAAACCAGAGTTTTAGATTAAGATTATCTTGAAATGAGAGTTGGGTTGTAGCTGTTTTGTTCCAATTTTAAAAGTAACATTACAGACAATCTCATGGGATATTGCAAGATCTTGTTACCGTATGTGTTACAGCTACAAGCAAATTAGATTTTACCACAGTATCTGTAAAACTGACTGAATTATAACAATTTTTGTGTTTTCTAAGGTCAATTAGCTGTGGTGGCCATTTTGAATAGGGTTGGTTTCAAAGGGTAATCAGCTGTAGATGTACAGTCAATGTTTATTTCTTGAAAATTGTATTAAATTCATCTAGGTTTTTATAAGTTATTTTATAAACAGAGACAAACAGAAAGGACTCTGAATAGGTAATGGTAAAATTTTACAGGTGGTATCAAATTCAGATAAATGTTAAAGGTAAGTTAGGAAAAAATATTGTTCAGATGTGTTTTCAATTAAGAATTAAAATACACCTGGTTTGTAGCTGTAAATGACATCATAAAATTTAATGAAATTTCCTATGGTTGCCTGTGACAGCAAATCAATTAAATCTATTAAAGCCCACTTCCATACATGCATTGCCTCCCATTAATCAGACAGCAGCTGAACGTGTCTGGCATGTTGGAATAAGCCCCTTGCTCCCTTTACTGTAACATTTTGCAACAGTAATCTGACTAGGTCAGATCTAGTAAAATGTAATTATTTTTATAACTATTTAAGATACTTATTTAACTTGAACACGGTGAAAGATTAACCTGCTGCAGTTACAATATGTTAACAGACAAACTTGAACAGTAGCATAAAAGGTATAATCAGAGGAATTCATCAAAATGCATTACCTAATAAGTAATAAAATAGCAATCATGTTAAAACTTTCTTTGTCATTGATTTAGCTATAATAATTTAAAAAAAAAAACCAAAATGAAAGAAGTTAATTGGTGCCAAAGTGTTTTAACTGCAGCTGAAGCTTCTTCTCTCAGACTGTCTATCATTTTATTTTCTCATTTATTGATATTTTATCACCCAATAGCTTGATGTGAGTTTTTTATGATAAAACAACGCAAAGCTAAGAAAATATTTTTTTACACATAGTTACAGAGTTTTTGTAGTGTTGCAGACAAACACCAAAAATGGTGGCAACAGTGTTCTCAAGTGAAGAAAAATATAAATGACTATTAATACCAAAGATGCTGCTACAGTAGTAGAAATACTCCTTAGGATTAGAATGTAAAACAGTAAAAAACATAACATGAAACAAACACATTAAAACACAAATTAACATGTTTGAAAGTAATACATTAAGTTTCCTCTATCCACTCTCAGAATGTCTCAGTTTGGTTTAATGTTCTATAACTGCTTAATAATGGTTTAAGAGTTTACAGTTTAATTAATAAATGCGTTGTTATTTATGAGGATACTTTTATTGTTAAGTGATACCAACATATGAAAAATTTGGTTGTTTTACTCCAACTCCATATTTGTTATCAACTTGTGAAAAACAGTGTTTTTTTTAATATAAACTGAGACTATCCCCATCATCACTGCCATTCAACAGATGAGAAAGTGCACCATAACTCTTGCATATGAGTTTTACAACAATATGACATGATTGTGAAAAACCAATGACTTTATCCTATTCTTTGTCCCTGGTGTCAACATGAGAAAAACAAAAACTAGACAGAGTGAAAAAACTTACAAAGACAGGCATGATAATACTTTTTCCATCCATCATTTGAAGATAATTCAAAGTTGAGTCATAAAGTCATTTTAAAAGTGATGCTGGAAACATTTTTATATCATAAAATTGATCATTTTTTCCATCTGAAACATTTTTAAAATTAGGCTACAATTGTTTTTGTCCATAAGAAAAATCACAACTCTGTCTGAAACAGACTTAACTTTTACCTAGTTGAAATTAGGTTAGAGAGCCACTGGGGAATAATGTAACCAGATTTGGGGAATGATGCCAATAGTCAGGGGCAGTGCAAACTAAATAAGCTTGAGAAATATCTTCTCTTAGCTACACCTTTTACTTTTAGTGCTTGGCTCCATCTCTACTGTCTACATGTTTCATTATGTCATTTGGGAACCTTTTCTCGTTAAGCATTTCAACAAATACTTCCTGCTCCTAGAAAGTCGGCACACAAATAAGCCTGGTTTTTCCCTCCTGTGTTTTTGTTCCTGTATATAAATGAGCATGTTCTTCCCTATGTGGTTCTATTTGTCTTGACTGTTTAAAATAACTGAGCGATCAATAAATAAGAAAAGTAGAACAAGTGCAACTTCTTGAGGGTGCAGATCTGCCATGTGATGTTGCTATGGCAACGTGGCGTTATGCTTGGTGAGACACTCATCTCTTTTAATTCTAAAAGACATAAGTAATTTGATCAGTTTCCAGTCTTTTTCAGTTCACAACAGAAGCAAGGTTTACTGATTCTATGTATTTCATTTCTGTTCACATTTGTTTCTTCAATCTTAGTCCATAGTACAAAACAGAATAAAGTTTCAAGCATATATTGTGTTAGATGCTGGGTTTTATGACCACAAGTTTGATCCAAAATAAGTTCTGCTACTGTTTATAACGGTCGAGCTTGAACTATGACGGAAAATGCAATAAACTTAATCAAAATTGGGTTTTAAGGTGAACCCAGAATGCAGGCAGGCATGCAGAGCTTGGAAACAAAACTGATTTATTAAACAAAAACAAAAGGCTGGCGTGGCAATAAAACTTACAAGAAACAAACTCAGGAAATCACAGTGAAATACAAGGAGATGTACCTGACTGTGACATGCAACCAACAATAAACCAGCAAGGATGAGAAGCAGATTAAGAGAATACTGTATATGAGCTGGGGCTGATGAGTAAGTTGGACACAGGCGACAAGAACAGGTGAAGATGAGTGTGCCATGGGTGTGTAAGAGAGAAGGCAGATAAACCAAACATCACAAATAAAAACACAGGGAAACTGAACACAAGAATGACAACAGATAACTCAGAAACACACAGAAGCCATGAAGCAAACAGAACTACAGACCTCAGAAGCAGAACCCTCACAAAAATAACTAAAAAACTCAGATCCTAACAGTTTAACAACCATGCTAAACTTTACCTCAGTATCTTTAACATTCACTCAGGTATAGCCTGTTTTGTGTATGCTAAGGTGAATTAGCTGTGGTGGCCATCTTGATCTGGGTTGACTCCAAAAGTCAATAAGTAGTACATGTACAACAAATGAATTTGTTCTGAGAGTTTCAATAAAATCCTTTCAGTGATTCATGTGATATTTTGCTAACAGTGCAGACAAATGAACACACACCCACAGACACGGGTTAAAATATTATCATTCTGCCTTCAAATTCAGCACATGTTGGCTGCACTTTTTACCTGCAAACATGACCAGAAGTTTTGCCAACTCTTTTACATATACCATATAAAAATAAGTATGATAACTTTTATAAATGTGGAAGGAAAAAGAATCTTTTAAAACCAATAAAATTAATGTCTAAATCATAAAGAAGGGTGGCATTTTTGTTAAAGAAATATGCTACAGATAGGATGTAACAAACATCTGCCCCTGTCAACTCCTCACTTCTTCTGTCACACATTTTCTCTGACCAGCACTATAATCTATTGATGTATCCTGCCGGAGGCCTGCCTGTCACGCAGACAAGGTGAGAGAGGAGCGTGCCTGGTGAAGGCAGCATAAGGGGCAGTCGACTGGAAGAGGGCAAAGCTCTGGCAGTGGGCACCACAGCCTGGCACATGGCTGGACAAGCAGCCAAGTGGAAAAGGACAGTCTGCTAAATTTGGGACCGAGCATTGAAGTATAATGGATTGAATAGTGCACCAGCAAAAATAGGTTAGAAGCATTTGGTAAATTACATTAGGGAGGATTGGTTCAAGAGACAGTGGGTTGTAAATGTAATTGCTAGAATGGTGCAAACACATAGACGGGACTAACATGCATTCATTTGTTTGTAAAGAATTTCAGCTTTTTTTGTTCAGTCATACAAGGTCTGATTTATTAGTAACCATTTTCCAGAAGTGCAGCTGAACTCAGATTGCTCCCCAGACAAAAATCGGATCATGGTCAGCTTTAGAGCTGTCAATAAAAATCCGATTACTCACAAAGCCAACCCTGCAATTTTGGATTGAATGTCAAATGTTTCATCATGTTGGATGCCATCAAACATGATCAGAGCCAGCATAAATCACCGCTGTCTGAAAAAGATAAAAATGAAAATCCCTAAACTCATGCTTACATGAAAGATGCGTCCCCCTGAACATGTCCCGTCACTATTCCGCCAGTCGAACGACAGCCACAAAAAAATGAGGTAAACACTGCAGCAAATGTGTGCCATGTTATTTACACATGTGACGCACAGGATTAAACGGTGAGTAAGATGAGGAAAAGAGAGAAACAGACAGGCTAGCGAAGCTCGCTACTTGCCACATTGGGAAGGAGTGACGTTGCCATGGCAACCAGCAGCCCTCGATTGGTATTTGGAGCAGCGAGTGGAATTACTGCGGAGGATTTGATGTTCGGTACACATCTGGGGTCAGCTAATATGCTACTACAATCAGCCACTCCTTTTTGCTTGGTAGCCATCGTACTTCCAATCCCTTGTTTGGGACACAGCGGTTGGCACCGAAGCTGCCGGAGATAAAAGCTCTCACAGAGTGCCAGATTAACCAACAGTTCTGTTCATCGTGACAGATGTTGGTGCTGCAGCAGGCAGTGTCAGGCTGGCAGACGAGAACTGAGCATGTGTCGTTCTGGTTTGAATAGCACCTTTTACTGGCTCCGTGTAAATCTTTATTTATTTATTTTTATTTTACCCTTGTTTAGCCTTTTTCAGGTTGCAGCATTTCAAATGTATCATTAAAAACAATAACACTAAGTGTAACAAACTAACCAACATATTTCTATATTGCATTGGGTCATTTTAAACTATGTTTTCATCTCCAAGTATTTGCAGCTAATACTTTGCTTTTTTGGTCAATAAATTTCAGTCTCAGACTTGGACATCCACAAATTATTGGTACTTATTTACCACAGAAAACATTAAAAACTTTACTGTAGATTCTGAAATATTTATTAAAACAACCATTTTATCAATTCCAATGAAATGATCTGTTAACCAGTAATTTTCCCCAAATTTTCCTAATGTTCAGAGAACAAAAAGAGGCAATTTAAATGTATATTAATTTTTATTAATTTTTGATAGGCAGGCATTCATTTTAACTTCAAACTATGCATGTGATTGGTTACA
Source organism: Kryptolebias marmoratus (assembly GCF_001649575.2). Lineage (NCBI taxonomy): Eukaryota > Metazoa > Chordata > Actinopteri > Cyprinodontiformes > Rivulidae > Kryptolebias > Kryptolebias marmoratus. The sequence continues at coordinate 6,964,026 of NC_051433.1, read as the reverse complement.
TTTAAGCTTGTGATAAGCTGCTGACCCCCTTTTCAGTTAAAATAAATGTACGATTGCCTAAGTGTATGTCAACAAGTCTGATCAAAAAAGCAATTAAAGAAAGAGAAGAAATGTTAAAGTATTTAACAAATGATAGTGCTGGATGTGTTCACCTGGGTTTTGTCTGCTAGTTAGGGTAAATCAGGTAGAGCAGCAGGACTTGTTTTTTATACTTCTGACCTAATGCTGGAATGTTTTAGCAATGTTGATCGAATAAAAACTAAAACTGTTGTGAAATAGCAAATTAAAATACAATTAGTTAAATTGCTTATTCTTTGTAGCCATTCGGTGGAGGGCAACACTAAAGAAAAAACCATGAAAGATTTTTATATTTTTCTTGATGCTGCAGGCATTGCATTACTCTTTTTGGTTAAAGATTTTGATCCCTTTTTTAATTCCCTCTAAAATTACAAATAAGTTAAGTCTGTTGTCTTCCTAATACAATGTTTCCCTTGGGATTTTAAATACATTTGCATAAATTAAAAATCTTGTTCTCTCCAGCATCAGAGCTGAAAGCCTACTTTGATTTGCGCTCTAGAAAGGAAAAAAAAATCCAGAAATACCAAACCAACAGGTCCAAGGGACATCAGAGTCACAAATAAAACCAAACATGAACTTACCTGCATGTCAGAAATATTGGACCATCAAACGTGTGACTAGGTCTAATAATATTTATCTTTTTCTCTTGATTCCATCTGCTTTAAATGTGTTTGTGTAGCTTTTTTTGGTTCTGGTAACATTTAAAAAGCTCTGAAAAAAGTAACAACAGCCTACTGATAAATAACTCGAGTTAGACTGTAAATGAGGGAGAATGAAGGACGTCCTCGTTCTTTGTATCTTTAAACATTTGTTAACCTTCAGTACTTTTTTGAGTCACCGCAAAACAGACTACTTTATAATTTGGTTCTAATTTAAATTTACATAATGTCTGTTCAGCTACGTCAAAAAAAAAAAAAGAGAAGAACTAAAAACTCTGACACTCAATGTTAAAAAACTTTGTGTTTTTAAAATCACATCCGGTGTATCCTTGTCTTCAACAGCTGCCACGAAGTTGGAAACATTTACTCCGCCCTCATGTGGTTCATTAAACAAGATTCATTTATTAGTGTAATGACTTTTTTCTGTGCAGGCCATGCTTCGCTAAACAGGACTTCAATTAAACACATTCCAAAATTATAAAGCAAAGACACATTTCCTTCTCACCCTTCGTTCCTTCACTGGTTTAAACATTTAACTGTAGCCATCTTCAGTCTTTTTTTTAAGATAATAAAAGTGCGAAAACAGTTCAGTGACACAAGCCTTGCTTTTTTTAAATATTTCAATGCATGTTTCACCTTTTCCAGGAAAGTAAAGCACTTTCTGTTTATTTTTAGCCTTCGGTTGTGGATCTGCACCACTTTGACATGTTTTCTCAGATGTTCTGCCCTTTCATGCATACTCAAATGTTTGTTTTGTTCACAAAAGGAAACACGCAGAATGTACATTTATTGTTAGAATTTTTGTAAGCTTTAAGATTTTTTTTTTTCTTCGGAGAATGAGAAGTAAGAGGAACTTGATTTTTTTTTCAATAGCAAGTCAGTTTTGGATAAAGATGGACAAAATCCCTGTCTGGAATTCATCTTTAAGGACCTTGTAATCTCAGTAAAGATGATGCAACAGAGATGAATTCACTCTGCAGCACCAAACATACATTTAAAACCATCTTTCACAAGTCATGGCTTAAATATGTGATTACTGTGCTCCACTTTCATAGATTTGTACACTATGGTACCAAAAGCTGTCTACCTCACAGAATTGAAAAAGCAATTAGCAGTGCATTATGGGTAATCTGAGAGATTGTCAATCAAAACGGCAGACATGATTTGTCTACCTTTTCAGAGAGATAGAATAAATCATCATTGTTTGCTTGTGTTATCACGAGACAGGGTGATTAGTTTAGAACTGAGTGGCTTCAACATCTCCCCCATCATTTTTGTAAACTGAACAGGGTAAACAAACTCATTCAGCGACATAATGCTTGTGGCAATCAATTTTCCTCAAGTAAAGCTCAAACAATGCACTGCTGCTGCTGCTAGCACTCAATAAGGAGCTTTCTATGAAACACACTGTCATTGTAAAATCTGACGTGGATTATGTTCCCCCATTTTAAGCACTTTTTTTTACTTTACCTTTTTCAGTAGCTTTAAACAAAACAAAAAAAACAACAAAAAAAAGGTGATAAAAATATAGGCTTCACGTCAGGATTGTGTAACTACCAATCTTGTAACGAGCTACTTATTTTTGTCATATTTCTTTGTATGCACTATTTTTGTCTTTAATATGACCACTATTGTAAGGTAGGACATTTAGAAGAACAAAAAATAAATAAAATTTATGATTGCTGCCTGTTGAGTTTATTTGATCAAATGTACCTGTATAGATGTACAAAGTGTCTAAGACAGATCCTCGGGGATCCAGTGCAGTTCTACCCAGTGTGAATATTTGATATAGAGAAAGAGCTAACTGCATATCCTTGTCTCTCTGTGGATGTAGTGGGGATAAAAGCTGCATATTTCCACTCATGCTTCTCTAAAACCCAAATGGTTTTGTAATGCTCTCTGTTCTGTGGTCTCACATGAGTTAGGCATGCTTTGACATCTGCAAGATTAAAGTACAGACTGTATTATATAAACAAACATAAGTAAAGACAACATAATTTGTCACTGTAGACACTAGATGGCTAATAAGAAAGTAATATACCTGTAATTAATTACATTTTGATCTAAGCAAACCCATGCTCCTTTCCTCTCCACGCTCCACTCCTCCCCCCTCATCCTCTGTGTATTATTCATCATAGAGAAGTCCTGCCCTGCTTCCCCGGGCTATTTTTACCCAGCATGGCCGTCACATTAACTGAGAGCCCCAATCCCCTGCTGCTCCCAACAACAAGCCTCCCTCCATCTGGATCATGGATTACATCCCTTTTTCTCTGCCGTCTCTCTTGCTCACTTTACCTCTGAGTCCACATCCCCTGCCTCGCTATTAGCATCCCTTCATCTTTAATTTCATCTCAACTTCTGTTTCTTCACCATGCTGCTAACTCTCCTGCACTCCTCTCTTACTTATGTATTTCAATCATGCATTGTAGTGTTCCCCAGTCCCCCGGGAGTACTGACAACGCATCACTTCAGAGCACAGTCATAGCCTGCTGAGCTGGTGCAACAGCATGACTGACCTACCCAGCTGCACGAATGCATCTCTGTCTGAGCAATGCAGTTTCTTTACTTATGCTAAGCCGCCGTGACGCTGACTTTAAGTATTAAAGTACCACTTGCATATGTGCAAATTGGTGTGCAGAAGTGACAGGAAGCATGAGAGCACCACTGAGCTAATGAATCCCAAAAATAGGAAAATAAGATGTTTGTGCTTTTTGTGGTTTATCCCATTAAAGACCAAAAACACTCAATGGCTTATCACAGTGCAAATTCTGCAGACAGTAATAATTAATTTGCATCTATGTGTTTATATTATTGCAATTTGCGGAAAAGCATCCAAATCACAAGCAGGGGAAGTTTTTTTTGTTAGGTGATATAAATATCTATCAAGTTGTTTAATGCACAGCGTGTAGGATCTGAGTCAGATGTGCAAAGGTGAGAAAGCAGCGACAAGATCAGCTTCTCTCTCAAACTCTCTGTGCAGTGCAGTCATTTATACATTTGTTGTCCACAATATTACAACCATGATTTTACAGCATAGTGGTTATCTTCCAAAGAATTCAGTTATTTCCACTGTTCATTGTATTTGGACTTAACAAATCTAAGCAAACTTTGCTGACCTCATATGAGGTCGGTTTTATTGGTGAACAGTGATCAACAACTGATGTCTTTGACCAAAGTGGTGTAGACATATTGATCTTAGAATATTCATTCATGGTTGGCAGAAATCTCATTAGGATGTTTGTTTTCTTAAAGAGGACAAGTAGATACTGATTTGTAGTGTCGTAGGATTCACTGAGACATAAGTTCAGAAGATATACCAGACTCTACCACCCCTTTTCCTGGCTTTCAGTTTATAAAGGCACCCGTAGACTGCAGACAGAGTGGCAAAAGTAAAGCAAGAAGATGAGGTAGTAAGCTGAAAACAATGTTTCATTTAAATTTATGAGCTTACGGAACATAACCATCTTCTTGTAATCTATGTAAACAATTTTTTCTTATTATTTTGGAAATTTGTAAACCTTTTGATGATGCATAGATTTTTACAACAGTCCTTGAAGACATTTTAATATAAACGCAATCCTGGGGCACAAAGTCATTTCATTTTCAATGAGTGCTTTATTTCTCATCAAATCAACAGGGCCTGTTCATGGCTGGTAGTTCTGTTTCAGTCTTACAAAACACTTAGAGACAATAAGGTGCTGCTTCTGTTCAGTCTTCTACTTCAACCGTTTTGTTTATTTCCTCATTCGAGTACATTGGCCCTGAAGGCAGCAAAGTTAATATTTAATAAGACCCACTATGTGACATTGTCTCTGCATCAATAGGAGCTCAGAACAATCTCTGAGCTATTTGTGCTATTTCAGAACCCTCGCAGAACCAAACAATGTAATATTTATTTATTATTTATGTATTCAGTCAAGATAGTGATGTAGACAGCAATATTAGTCAAACTGGGAAAACCTTTTGAAATAGAGGACTGCTTCAGAATACCTTAAAATGTCAAGTGCCAGAAAAACTTTGGAGTTTTATAGAGTTAGAAATGAAAAAGGTGCAGTTTTTAATTACATCACACCTGTATATTGTAAAAAAAACACCCCTGCAGTATGTGATAGACATTAACATAACAAGGTAGGGGCTCTTGGGGCTGATGTGTTTTTCCTCATACCTCTTCTTGTGTTGCAGCAGGTTGTTTTTTTTTTTTTTTTGCTGCTTCCCCAGTCAGTCTCTGTCATCTTCCCCTGACAAAATGACCAGATATTATCCGCTCTGTATCCTTTATTGAGCCCCCTCCCCTTTCTCTCTTCCACTAACTTCTACCCTGATGTCCTTTCTACCTTCCTTAACACTTCACATCAGCTTAGCTTCACTTGAGTTGGCTCCTCCACTTGTTCTGTCACATCAGCCTGTTGCCTCAAACCTCGAACCAAACTCCCCCTCTCCGCTGACTCAGCAGCTGTGTTTCGAGGTTGTACCAGTTTATGTGTCAGGTGGGAACAGGTGACACCGCAGGGCACAAGCTGACCTCACTGTGTCACTTTCACTACAGTTCACGTCAAGTTTGTTTGAGACACTGCCTTTCTCCTTGAGGCTCCTTTAAAGCTGGTGTGAGCTGCATGGGCAAACAGGAAACACTTGCTGGAGGCAGAAAATTCCTTCAGTGGGATTTAGGAATGTTAATTTAGCCTTTAGTAGCATAATAAAAAGCAATGACAGATCATTTCCAATTAAGTTATGTTGAATATATTGATCTAATAAAAAAAAACATACTAGACTTGTTTTATTCATTTTCAAATAAAAATCCAAAATATTAGTGGAAGTTCAGACACACTGATTTATGAGTGAAATAAAAGGTGCAGAATTACATTTACTGCTTGGACCTTTATCTTTCACTTATCATCAGTATTTGGCAGATGAAACTTAAAGACAACCAAGTAAATACACAGACATAATACACACATTTTTCTCTCAGTTATCAGTCAAATTTGAACCAGACTGAAAACACATTTATGTGGGAGTCAAATTATTTTCTCAAAGAATATTTACACCCTGTAGATACTGCATTTTTGTAAAACTTTGGTGATATATTAGCTTTTTTTTCTGTGAATATATACTTAAAAAATGTTTTTTTATTTGTACACCTATATAATTTCAATAATAATAATTATTATTATTTATTATAATAATATTTCACATCAGTATATCCACCTATCTTGCCGGCTGCTGTATATGCAAACAAAACCAAATAAACTGCCACTCTATCCCAAATCCCCTTTTTGCTCTGCAACAAGGACATTCTGATTTTAGGGACAGTGCCTTGCGATCAGCATTAGGATAAACCGAAGCTTTTTAAAACCTCTTAATATCTTGAAGCCCTGCTTGGCTACAGTAGACAGCTCATTAGTTTGCTCACCACAGGGGAGATTTAAAGAATCAACATCGCAGTACCATTGAAATCCTTGGATTTATTCTTTGTTTTTTGTTTTTTTCTCGCTGTGCTGAATAGTGCTGGTACAAAGACATACTCAGCTGAAAAGGGCAGCCATATCCAACTGTTTGAGTTACCTGTAGCCTTTGGGAGTATTGATTGTTGATGCTAGACAACAGCTTTACAGTAAGTTTCTGGTTAAGTCTGTCGCCAAAAGCAAGCATTCTCTTTTTCTCCCAGAATTAAGGGTACGTTTAATCAGTTATGTCTAGATAGATAGATAGATAGATAGATAGATAGATAGATAGATAGATAGATAGATAGACAGACAGACAGACAGACAGACAGACAGACAGACAGACCGACCGACCAGATCAATTGTGACTTACTATCCTCATAAAACACTTGTACTCTCAAAACATTAGACTTATCTTATTATCACTACAGAAAATATTAGTCTGTAGGTTCATGAATTGATTAACAGGAAATTAATGGAAATAATTTAGTTTTTCAAATGTCAAAAATTTCATAGCTCCAGATTCTGAAATTAGCTTCTGAAATGCAAAACCAAAAATGTTGGTGAAATTAAAAAAGACAACTCTGAAATACTTCATTAGACAAACTATGGACGTTTCAGGCAAAAGGGCAAAGGAGAGCAAACCAAATCCATACTGGATAAAAAATTGCAGAACAAAAATATGAAGCAGGGAAACAGAAAAACTGTCAATGAAAGAAACTTTTAATTTGTTTCATTCTGGATACATTCATGCCATCAAAGTCCAAGAGGATAAATTTCCATAATAATTACTTTCTCCTGGTTGAAGTTGCTGTGAATGAAATTAAATTTAACTTTAATGTGAGACACAGCACATACATGTAAACGGCATGTTCCATTTTTGCAGCACCTCTGCCATTTTATTTAACCGGCCGGTAAAACAAGCTTGTGGGCAGATGATGTCGCCCGAAGATACAACACTGTTGTACTTCTGGTTTTCTAATCTTCAAATCTTCACTCTAAATTACAAACTCAGAGAAGTAGAACCAGAGAAATTCCTTCTCCTCAGTTCTGGATGTCCAATAACTCTGAGGCGACTGGTTAAGACACACTGGAGATGGATTGTATGTGTACGTGTGTGTGAGTGTGTGTGAATAACACTCTTCCAAAGACGCCAGAGCCAATCACCAGAAGGGAATTTAGTGCCTCTCAGCTTCCTGCACCAGTGGGCAGATAAGATTATAGCATTTAGATTCAGGAGCAGACATTCTCTCGCTTTAAGCTGGCTAGATCTACAGCTGGGTGGTAAGAACTTGAACGTCACCATATTGACGACACGCTGCAGCGTTTTTGCTTTAATTTGTGGATGCACTTACTCAGAATCACTGTACAACACAAAACTCCTCACTGTCTTTGATTCCAATCAAACTTTACTTCTGCATTTTATACAATTTGCTGCTTATTGCATTGGAATAAGCACTGTATTAACTGTTCTTTTCAAAGTGTTTCTGGTCTCAGTAGAGCCTCAGGCTATTGATATTCTATTGATGACGGATGAAGGAGCAGAGTTTTCTGCTAGATCTCAAATTTAAGACCCGTTGAGCTGACATTGCATTAATTTTCATAACTTTGATTCACAGAATAAAACTCCTTGCACTGTATGAACTTTGTCAATTCACTTATAAGAAAAGCTCAATAACATTTACTTCTTCACCTCTTTGGGCCACCCCACACCCACACCTTTACGTCTAACCCCTTATGTTTGTGTCCTGTAGCATCTTAAAAGCTTTGCGGAAATATGAACCTAAACTGTGAGGAATCATGCTGACAAACTGTCATAAATATGAGTTCATGCTCAGTCCTGCAAATTTGATATAACAGTACAAGTGTTTCTTCACTCCAAAGGCATGCTATAACCTGAAATTATCCACCACTTTCATATAGTTGTAATTCTATCAGGAACGAGCTGAGCTGTAATCTTATTATCTGTGGTTAACAGAGTTGGAGTTGGAGGGCCTTCAGTACTGATGGGGATCTCCACGGGGCAGATTACCTCTGCATTATCCACTCAGAACAGGACATTATCACCTATCACAAGACAGAGGTGTCAATTGATCCAATCAGACTGTCCCTGTAGTGATGCGGGCCACTCCCATTGTCAGTTAATTACAGAGAAGATGAGACGCGTGACGTCGGCGGATACAGCCTGCTGGTCTTTTACTGCTGCGTGTTTCTCCAAAGATGGAATAATGTGGTTTAAAAAGTGCTACAGGTTCGCTGCTCATCTAGTGTTATGTTGTTTTTGTTGAAAATAATTAATAGAGTTACTCTTTGGATCCAAAGAGACAAAGTATCTGTAGTTCAAATAAAACAAAAATGGTTTTGCAGCTTACCTGCTCTAATTTACCACTTGTCTGAATATCCAGTGTACATTGCCTACTTAATAAAAGAACAGTCAATTATTGATCGAGTTTTTGTCTTGTTTTAAAATATTTTTAGCCTGTCTCTTGGCTGTATCATAAGGTTAGAGCAGTGGTTCCCAAAGTTTTCACCTTCTGACCCACAAAAATAAGACTTTCAGAGACTTGTGACCCCAAATATTGCTTACTGAAGTACTAAAATATTGCTGCTTATTCAGTGTTGTGCTTACAGCTGCTCCCTTCTGCAAAGGTTGCCACAGTGAACAAACTCGTATGAAAGATTTGACAATTGTTTTACATCAGATGCCCTTCCTGACACAACCTGGGCTCGTACTTGTAGCCTCAGGATTATAAGACTGTGGCACTGACCACTGAGCTACTGCTGAGCCAATAAACAGGGTATAATGACAAGGAAAACTGCCTTAACATTCATATGACCTTTTTGTTCACTTATGAGTTTTATCTCTTGTGGCAATAATTGAAAACATATGCAATCAGCAATCTTTTTTATTACTTGAGATTATCTTAAGATGCTGCTGTTTGGGAATCACTGTGTTAGAGGCTAATGTTAGCTGATAAATCATTTCTATAATCATAATACTGCTAAGATGTCTCAGTCGTACTGTGGCTTGTTTCATCTTCAGGCTGAATAGCAACGTTTCATTTTTGTTTTATTAAAAAGGCCTCATCGCTTAGTCTAAACTGTAAATATTTTAGCACTGCATTGTCAAATAGTTTGTTCATGTTACTGAGGATATGAAGTCTTTGCTGCATAAGAACTGACAGTACTTGTAAATTATTTGACCTTTGCATGGGTTATTTTAAAATCAGTGCTAAAGTTTAGCATATAGCAAAAGTCGATCTTTAATCCATTGTTTTGTCTGCATGTTTTTAGGAGCTACTAAGCCATTAACAATGTTTACTTATTCAAAATAATTGCAATTATCCAACTCAGTGGATTTGTTCAATAGCATTGTCACAATCAAGTACCAAATATTTCAGCTGTCTATTCCAGGAAAATCTCAGTAGAGATAAAAGAAGTGGAAATTTGTCAATTTCTTCTTCTCTTGGGAGGTGTTTTGAGTATATTTGCCAACTGTTTTTTCCCTTCCTTTTTAAATTCACTTTGGGAAATATGTGAATTTGTCTTAAAAGGCTACTTTAGTCTCAGCACACTGACTGTCAGGACTGACAAAACAATTCTAATATTAAAATCATCAATAACCATTTTCATCTGCTTCATCTCTTCTCATGACTAAGACTTGTTAAGTCTTTGCTTTATTTCAGTGTGACTGTCAGCATTGTTTACAGTTCTGAGTACCTGTGAAATGAATCAACATCATTTTGCAACTTTAGTTCCCAGGTGACAGAGTTCTGCTCAGAACTATGCTTTCAATGATTTCTGTAACTTTAACAGTTTTAAAGGCAAAACACAAAGCACTTTGTTCTAACTACTTATCCTCTGCCTAACTGTTTGTTGCCTTGACTGCTCTTGAGTATTTTTGGAAGAAATGTCAGCGTGGTGCAGACGAGAATATAAGTGCACTGTAGCAGAACGGACAGAAATAGAAACAAGGGTCAATGTGGTATGAAATTTACATCAGATTGCTTAACACTGGAATTGTAATGAGTCAACTTTTCATGGGGAACACGTCTGATGAGGTGTTAAGCGCATAAAATGAATGAAAGAATGTGAAGGTTTAAAGGCTAAACTTGTGTAATATATTATTTAAAACCTTTTATGAAAGAAATGCATTCTAATTTGGTCTAAAGGGAGAAAAGTTAAATTGTGATTCTGGTATCTTGTGTTGCATTTTCTCACTTTACTTTGTTTTAGTAATAAAACATGTTCTGTCTCAGTCGTTGACCTGTTTCTGGATGCCCCATACGTTCATACAGCTGCACAGGAAAGGAGCAGGAGAGCGATGGTCTTTTTAAAACTCACCAGATTCAGATTTTATATCCTGTGGCCTCTTAGGAGAAGCAGTACTAAATGTTTACCGAAGCATTAGTCTTACATTTATATAAGCTAAAATAAAATCTTCATCTCCTTTTTTATTTGAAGATACCTTTAAGGTATATAGCACATATTTACATGTAACTGTTGAACCTCTTATTGCCATTAGTAGTAATTTCATAACTCTATATTTACTCATTAAACAAACATTTTTTTTTTGTAAGGAAAGCTCTATTTGTTAAGTTTAATGTTGTCTTTGACATGTTGCTGTACTTTAAGAAAACAATACTTCCTGGTAGATCATGATACCGTCTCATTTCTAAATGTTATAGTTAACACAGTGTTGTTAAGAATAGATTAAGTGGTACACATTTGTTACATGTTTAACGAAAAGCATCAAATTAGACCCTTTTGATTTGTAATTAGTATTGGTCTAATTGTGCCTTCAGCAATCAGTGCTTAACCCTTCAAACACTAGATGGGTGTGCTCTCAGTTTAGATTAAACCAAATCTGTGTGTCAATATGCACATCAAGTCTCTGGTGCATTTAAATAATATACAGCCATCATCAATATTTCCTTGTTCTAAACGTTGAGCCTTTTTTCTGTGATTATTAGCCAGTCGTTAATAGACACACCTGGTATTAGGTTGAAATGTCTAATCATTACACCCATTTTCCAGCTGCCATTCTCACCACACTAACTGACTTCTGTGGTGGAAGAGATTCGATTTTTTTTTCCTTTCTTAACGACTCACGTGAAACCAATATACTCGGCTGATTTTAATGTCATTTTCAGTTTACAGCGATGTGCATCTATGCTTTGTGTTGTGCTGGGGTTTAAGCAGCAAACCTCTACTTGCCCTTCTGTAGCCTTGGATTGCAATAAAAGGCATTTTATGGTAACTGGATCAAGTGTTCGCCAGATGGGAAATTGATGTTTTATGTAATCTTGTAAGATAAAAAATTTCTAGAAGAAGGCAAGATAAAAATTATAATACCCACTGGAACAGGTACCAGAAAGCATGACCACATCACCCCAGATTTAGCAAATTTACACTGGCTGCCTGTTCATTTTCATATTGATTTTAAGATTATTTTACTCCCTTTAAAAATTTTAAATGCGTTGGCACCCCGTTATTTAACTGAACTTCTTGACCTTTATAACACCTGAAGAACACCATCCTCCAGCTTGATGCTCTTAGTTCAGCCAACGGTTAAATTAAAGTGCAGGGAGGGATCCCCCTTCCTCCAAACTCTGGAACAACCTGCCCCTTGATATTTGTGCTGCAGAGTCTATAAATCCAACCTGAAAACTCATTTTCTACATTGGCTTTTAATTCAAGTTCAGTTTGAGTCTCATCAGAGCTTTCATGTTCTAGTGTGTCCTTTTATTAGCTGGTTTATACCTTGTTTTATTGTACGTGTTGGTTCTTATGAGTGATTTTACTGAATTTATTTTATTGATGGTTTGTCCTGTTTCTTTTGAACCTGCTTGTAAAGCATTTTGGTCAACTTTGCTGTTTTTAAATGTACTATATAAATTAACATTGACTCTTGACTTGTGACTTGTGACTACTAAAATCAAAAATCAGAGTGGACAACTATATAAAATAAATAAATAAAAAGTTTTCAGTTTTCAACCATAAGAACTGGTAGACTCAGAATGTGGCTCAACAACCAAGGATTTAGACTGAACATTAGGTTGTTCTTAATTTTAACAGCTAATTGACCAGAGATCCATTCAAAATGGAGACTAGTGTATTTTATTGTATTTATTGATGTATTTAAAGCACTACCAACCACATTTCAATGCTATAAAAACCTTAAAACCCACACACCCTTAAGCCTACAATGACCCTTTAAAACCTATTTTAGTACTGCAGGCAGAGCAGTGTTACATAACAGAGCTAAATTCCCACATAACTCAAGATATGTATATCTGTATGTGTGTATTTATATATATATATATGTGTATATATATGTATATATATTATCCAATTTTTTCCAGAACATTTTTTTTTTAATTTTCATGCTCTCTGAATTTAAACCAAATCAGCAGCTAAAGCTATATTTTATTTCATTTGAACCAATTTACCAAACACAGCTTCCAGCTCCTTACTAAACATGATCCTCGATGTGTTTCTGTGACGACTGAACTAAACATTGATTTGTGTTACACTGGATAAACCGCCCCCTTATCTTTTCAGTCAAGCATCTCCTCTCTGACTTAAACAGATGTTCTTTGCTCTAAAGCAGCTTACTGTACAAGAGCAGCTGCCTAAAAAAAAGTAATAAAAAAATCTTTAGTATGTTTCTCCAAGAGAAGGAAGCACTGATGTTCTTGACATGATGCACTGCCATACTGGAACATTTTAATTTTTCTCACTAAACCACAATTAGGTCATTTCATTAGCTTGATGAACACAAGTATTCTTTGGTGATTAAATAAATGTCACAAATGTGGGTCAAGTGTAGGCAAATCACTTTTCACCACTAAAAGATTTTTTTTTATCTTTTAATTTTGACCAATTTCACATGAATTGCCTTGGCTTCTCCTTGATTAGCTGAAGTTTGTGGACAGTTTTCATACAATCGAGTGCCTTTGTGTCCCATTTGGGACGACTGCGATGTGTTCACCATTTTAGGAAACCTGGAAGACGTAGAAGGATGTATGGAAATGAGCCCCTCTTTCTTTCTGTTCTCATTCAGGCCAGTGCTCCCCACTCATCTTCTTCATCTTCTTCTCTCACTTCATTTCTCTCTCTCTGTTGCTACATCTTTTTTCTTTGGAGAAAAGAAAACTAGGTCAGATCTTCCTTCCTCCTGCTCCTGCTCCTCCTCCTCCTCCTCCTTGGTGGCATAAGAGAAATAGATTTAAAAAAAGAAAAAAAAAGGGATGCTGGTGAAACTATGGAAAGGTGGCAGCCCAACTGCTGGTAATTTTTTCTACACTCAAACTAAAAGCACTTCAAAATACAGTATATCTCTGCTCACATAGTATCCTAACCACTATTGTGCACTTTTCCTTTGAGTGTGCGTCTCGCTGCCGCTTTTCATCTCGCTACATTTTTATCTAACATTTCAGCGTGGACTTTCTTCAACCACAGCTCAATAGTTCTGTCAGGTTCACCTTTTTAATGTGGGAAGATGTCAGAATCTCTCCTCCGTTTCTCACACACTGATATCCTGCAGTCTTCAACAACAAGGAATCTTTGCCTTTTCATTTTCATCTATTAATGATTGAATATTTTACATTATTAATTAACATTCAGGCGAACACAATGAGGTGCCCTCTATTATTTGCAATTCTTTTGGCTGATATTGTTATGCAAAATATAAAAACAGCACAAAATTTACAATTACATATGAGTTAAAAAAGCAAAAATAACTTAAATGTATACAGACTAGAAGCACTCAAAAGCTGTAAACCTTCATCAAGGCCATAGGGTCAGTAAAGAGTTGTAGGACCCAGATTGTGATCTAGCTCGCTACCAAATTTGAGTCAATTGTTTCTTGTGACAACCCCAACATTTCCTGAAAATTTAATCAAAATCAGTTTGTTCATTTCTAAGTAACCTTTCTAACAGACAACTGACACCACCGACAACATAACCGCCTTGTCAGAGGTAATAAATGATTTATAGCCGAGTCATTTATGAGTGTTGTCATAGGCAAAATGAAGGAGGAAACGAGAAGAACATGGTCGACATTGTTGCATCTCAAGAAGCTGTTAGAGTTATTAGTCAGATGGGGAGATGATAATTGATTTTAAATCAAATGCAGGTGTCGTTCTTGAAGAAGATCCAAACATACTGAAGGATTGGTGTTTTTTTTCCCTAATAGCTGCACTTTTAATGGATCTGTGTGCAGATGATGTGAAACTGACGTAATAAACAAGAAGAAGAGGTAAACTGAGGTTATTCTTACAAAGTATTCATACTTCTCCACTTGATTATGTTTCTTAAAAATATTACATAACAATAACTGACTACTCTTCCTGTGGTTGTATGTTAAACCCCAGTTAATTTAGGATCATATATTGTGTTAGATCAGTATATCTGAAGGGATGTGATGATTACATTATTCAGTATTTATTAAACTTTATATAAGTGAAGTGTATTGGTGCTGTAAGGTAAGCAAAAAAATAGCTGTACTATTCTGACAGAAAATATGAGGAATGAGAAATTGTATAATTTTGTTTCACTTGTTTTATCACATCACACCAGACTCCAATTAATTGTCAAAGTTTTAAAACATAATTTTCTTTGCGCTAGATTTAAAAAGTTGGTTTAGCAAATTAATCAAGGTAGCTACACATATTATTAATTAGAGATTAGTATGAGCTTGGAAAAATAAAAAAATAGCTCTTCAAATGTAAAAAAATACAAAAGAGTTTGCATTATACAACAATTCTCTATTTAAAAAAAACGTGCATCACAACAGAAATGTTGCTAACATGTTACAGTAATTCTGACAAACAGTATCAGTTCTTGTTAATAATGCAAACAGGATCAATAAAAAAAACATTAGTTTTATCAGAGATACATCTGGGAAAACACCTAAAATATTTCAAAACGTTTATCAAAACTCATATGCTCAGCTTCTATATTTTATATCAGGCTCGAACACAAATATTTGCATTATTGTTTGAACCAGATGATACTGATAACATATGTTTCATGTAGCGTCTATTGATTCTTTTTATTTATGTACTTACTTTTTAAGAGGAACTAAAAACAAAAGTGAAAGGATTATGCTATTAGAAAGACAACAATCTAAGGTTGGCCAGCGAGCCTCATCAGATAAACAAAAGCCCAGGTGTGTCGTGTCGGAGCATCTCTGAACAGCTTTGATCTCCTCCTTCTTCCTGCCGAGGCTACAAGAATCGCCCTCACGCCTTAATGTCTGCCTCACAATCAAAGCCCTGTCAGATGCGGCGGCTCATCCCTCAGGACTGCCCCGGCTATTCTCAGATTAATTACTTGACAGGCCCTCTGAGAGCCAACAGCTTCTGCTTGGCCTGCAGGTTTCAACATGGCAAACCTCGGACACCTTCTAAATGCAAACTCTGCTGCAAATAACATATTTCCCATCAACTAGATTTAAACTTAATCAAATTCTGTTGTCTCGTTTTTAAGTTTTTAACTAATAAGCAACATGATATTGTAGTCAGAGTAATGTAGTTATTTGATTTTGAATACATCTATAATTATATTTGCTTCAAAGAATAAGATTCTAATGATGGGTTGAATTTATTAAAGATAATTTGCACAGTGGGGGTTAACTCTAGATTTATTTGTGCTATAAAATAATGGACACAGCACAATAAATCTGACCAGAACATCCATTAAGATCCCCAGCTCACTGTAAATGACTTCCCAGGAGGCCAGGGCTCCTTTCAAGACGTAGTGCAATTTTTCTAAAGTCCAACCATCTCAACATAATTTCGTACAAGTGAACCTTATTGTGCATGCAAACACAGATGTTTGTGTTTGTCGCCAGGTTTGCCATCAGAGGATATTTGATTGTTTCTCAAGCAAAGTCTGATCAGATTAACAGGTGAGACTGAGAGGACACATCTGAAATCCAATCAAGCTGTATTCTCCAGGTTTGTCACAGTGCCTCTGTAATCATGCTTCATGGCAATCAGGTCCGCATTATTGCAGAAATTTAAATATTTTCAGATTTTATTTCTAAAAATGGCTCTGACTGAAAAACAGACTGCATTATTCATGACAATGCTGCTTCAATTAAAGTTATTTCAGGCATCATGCGGTGAAGATTCGACTTATACACTGTTCTGTTTTTTCTTCAATACATTTATTATATGAATGTAAAAAATAAAAAAAGTCCAAATAAACCCAAGAATATCTCTTTGTGAGAGGCTGTTGTAACACTTTCTTATGTTAGAATCAAATGGCGCCTTTGATGTGCTTGACAATAATACTCTCCGAGCCTTTTGTGGTCAAGATGTTTGACAGATAAAGAGACTCAGTGTATTGCAGCATCTAAGCATTAATACCTTTTTCTCACCCAAAATGTTTTTTTTCTTTTTTATTATTATTTTATTTTATTCTAGACATGGAGGAAATTCAAAAGAGGGGAGTATGAGGGTTGCTGTTCTACTTCATTCCTTCTAATGTTCCTTCTGGCTCTGCATTTTAAAAGCATTACAAAAGAACTGACTCTCAGCCCTCTTGAGAACTACCTCTGTAAGTTCTGTCTTTGTGCCTTTTGTTACGGCTCCACTTGAAGTTTAAGCTCCTGTCCACATCTTTTTTTTTCCTGCTGCCAAATCTTGCTGTAAAATGGTGCATGCCCTTGTCTGGAGGTGCTCAGACAGACAATAATGATCTGGCAGTAGGCCAACAAACCACAGGAGGAGTCGAGGCGTTGCCACTGATACTGCAGATTGGAGCTGGTTGTCCTTGCTTTATCTCATTCTATGAAAACTGGAGCAGCTTGAACATCATATCATTGTTGAGTAAAAAAATGTGTTGGACTGTATGGTTCTGGTGCCAAACGAAAAGGAACTGAATTGGGATGTTATTTTGCTGCAGAAGGTTCACAGAAAATTGCAGTGTCTATGTTTATTCTCCCCCCATTTCCCCCTCCAAAAAAAAAAAGCATTAGCTGCATTATGTAACCATTCCATCCTATTTATGTGTTTAGAAAGCCATCAGTAAGTTCGCTGGCTCATGCAGAGAAAGTCTGGGACACACATGGTCTCAGCAGACTCTTCTGAAAAGCGGACACAAAAGCCTGTTTAACGTCCCGAGAGGCTTTCCAGGCTCCCAAACTCGTACATGAGAAGGTGGAAGCATTCTGACTCAAAATCTGGACATAGCTTTTGAATCAGTAGAAGCTTTAGAAAGATGCCACCATTGATCATGAGATAGTGTGGCACATTATCAAGAATATTTTATGAGCAAACTCAAATTGGTTTTGCTTGTAGTTTTATCACTTTGAATGGTTTAAATCTTATTAAGATGGAGGCACTTTGCTGTTGTGAAAATTAGGACAACTCATTTGTTTGCAAAACATGCATGATTCTGTTTTGAGGTTTGTGAGAAAATGATTCTACTTGTTACCTAAGCTAACATTTTTCTCAGGTGTTAGGCTTTGGGGTGCTAGTTATTGCGGTGATAATGTTTTTGCCTGTGTGTGTGTGTGTGTGTATTCATTTGTCTGTATTGTATTGGACAAATTTTAATGAAAGTCTCAGAAAGATGGCCACCACAGCTTAGCAACCTTCTCAAACACCAAAGTGACTTTAATTCAATCAATCAGCAGATATTGAGCTAAAATTTGATGTGGTAGAAGCTGAGACTGATCCCCGACACATTCTCCAAGCATGTTAGCACATTGCTGCTAACTATTAAAGCCAGTTGTGTCTGTTAGCAAAAAAATCTCATAAACCACAGGATGGATCTTTTTTAAGATTTGATCAAAACGGCTACATCGCCATCCCCTCTCATTATAAGATGATTTTAGTTCAAATCTCTGGCATGAAAGATCACAGCAGTAAGGATTCGTTCAAGGAAAGCGAGGCGAACTAAAACTACTCTAATAACCTTAGTATGATTTAGTAGAGGAACGGAGCAGCAGAAGAACCAGTAGGATTCTGAAGCAGAACAAGATTATTTTTGTTAAAACGTTAAAATATAATTATAGATTTTTTAGTGAAAGATGCAATTCTGAAGCAGTCTTGTTTCCAGTATTTGTTCCGTTTAATTTAGTTTTTTTTGTGTTTGTACATGGCCACAGCCTTCATTTTCATTTCATTCTGTCTCTCTTTCTAATTTTAATCTTTTTAATGACGCATTCACTGACGGTCAGCACAGCATGGCCTCTACAGAAACATAATTCAGTTCATTTTGACCCTTATATGTCATCATTCAGAGTATTGTGCAAGTTTTAGATTTATTATTAGTAGGCAGAACAAACCTTGTAAAAGGGATTTTTTTTTTTTTTGTTAAACATGTTTCCTTGTCCAGCCTCTGCTTAGAGCCGAGTTTAAAGTTCATGACAATAAATGAGCCAATGATTATTGCTTAAACATGTTATATTAGCCTTTTGGTTTAAAGTAAAAACTCATTTTTTCTAATAATTTTCTCAATAGGGATTAATTTGTTAAAGTACTCCTGAGAAAGACACGACACAGGAACAGTAATTCACATCTGATTACCAGCTCACATGCATGTAATGAGGCACGGATAACAAGAACAACTTCAGGAAACTGACTCATACGTCTACTCTTTGATGTAAAAACAATCCTACTGTATCTATCAATATCCCATTAGCTTTCTTTGGGTGTCTTTATCACACTCTGCTAAAAAGGTCACAATCATGTACAAGCTTTGCGGTTACATTATTATGTCTTTTTATGGCATTGTGTGTTGACTGCATCCCCTCAAGAATATGTGCAGCTTCCCAGTTACGAGCAGGCACATAGAGGAAGGTGTCCAGATTTGTTTTAGTTGTACATAAATCTGCTGTTGTTTTACTGTATGCAGGTTGTACTTTTCTTCCCACCCTGTGCCCAAAAGGTTCCTTTGGCTAGTGCCTTATTGTTGTACGGGTTTGCTAATCCAATAACATGACTCTGTTATTAGACAAGATACTGATAAGCTGTCAGCAAGCCATGCCCATTAAGAAATAAGAGGGCCGTTAGATGCTTGACTGAGTCAGCTGTATGTGCACAGAATAATAGTCAGCGAAAGGTTGACTTGCAA
Organism: Kryptolebias marmoratus; assembly: GCF_001649575.2. Lineage (NCBI taxonomy): Eukaryota > Metazoa > Chordata > Actinopteri > Cyprinodontiformes > Rivulidae > Kryptolebias > Kryptolebias marmoratus. The sequence goes on along the minus strand of NC_051433.1, from coordinate 6,944,756 downwards.
TAATTAGGCTTTCTGACTGCTTGAAGGGGTGAAAAAAGAGAAAACATTCAACTGTATTACAGTTTTCTCTTTAAATCCTGGATTTATGGCTGAATTGAACATCATTTGCAACCCTTAAGTATACAACAATAATGTCACAGTCTGCTTTGGTTAATAAAGTTATTGTTGCAGTACAATGAACTTATTTAAAGCACTCTTCAAACTAAGCATATTTAAGTCAGACTTACCAGATTAAATTGTCCTTGTTTGTAAATCCAGGCTGGAGAATCTGTCTGTAAGTGCTTTTAGTAATTTATTGACAGTTTAATGAGTTTGGCAAACTAGCTGTTGTTAACAGATGTTTTACAGTAATGACTGAATTTGTGGTCAATAGCTGCTCAGTCTTCACCATACCCACTAGCTGCACATGAAAAGTTTTGCACAGAGACTTCATCTATGAAGCCAAAGTTATGCATGCATCAATCTTTATATATGACACATTTCACCAGAATAGCAGATTTTGCAATCAGGCATGAAAACCTTAAACAGTAGCTCCACATCACTGAATATTCTTAATCATTATTGTTTCATATATATTATTATTATGCTTATCATTAGTTAATAGAAAATACCTTGAGCTACTTGAAGTTTTCTTAAAGTTTTACAGAAGTTTGTTACCAACTTATCTAACATTTTTTATATGAGCAGAAATGCCCTTTTAAGTTACCTGTTGCAATTTTTCTTTGTTCCGACTTCATCTCTTGTTTATCAGTAAACTTATTGCTGTTAAAAGCATGCAGAATCTAAACCTTTGTCCTGTTTATACACTTTTCCTGTTTCTCTGCTTCAGAATGTCTGCTATATGCACCCCCAGCTGAGCTGATAAACAATCTGTTCTTGTCTTTAAATGTGACAAAATGTTGCAAACTTTACCTGTTTGGTGTTTCGTATTCATTTAAAAAAACAATACTTGTTCTAGTGATGATATCTCCTCCTCAAAGTGGTTCTTGAATACTCAGATTCTTAATATATTCTTGTTTTCTGATCTCTTCAGGTGATACACATGACATCCTGCTACCCCACCTTGCTTTTCTTATGCTTCTGTAAATAAAACATAAATATGCTGTTTGTAATCAATATTTTACACACAGTTTGGCACAAAAAACACAACATTTATCATGTATTAGACAGTATTAGTTATGCCTTAAATAATGTTTAAACAAATATTTACATAAGTGATTGAAGCGTAAATGAGTTTAAATATTCTTGGCATGCAGCAGATGTCTTTGTTTGATTTTTCACTCAGTACACTTTCAAAATTGATTCTGTAAATGCAAATAAATTCACCGAGTTATGAAGGAGCTCTATTTCAAGGTCAGGGTTGCCAAACATGATGTAGCATTGCTCAACAGTGTTAAACAAAGAATTACTCAAATTTACAGTTGGCTCATTGCCCGTCTCGTGTCCCTCCTAATCAAAACATATTGCAGGGATTTGGCTGTCTTTTGATTAACATCAGCTTGTTTGGGGCAAAATGAATTTTCATCTGAGTCAGCCAACTCATATGGAAAATTAATCCGAGAGTAACAAAAACTTAGTTCATCCAGTAGATGCTTGCTGCTCAATCTATGACACAGAAATCCGTAGTGATAATATTTCCTCACATTCAGGGAAAATGCAAACAGCTGCAGCAAGGAAGCAGTGAAGCATTGCAGCAGCAGGGTAGGCAGCTCAAGGACCAAGAAGGCAAAAAGTTTCTTTTTTTTTTGTTGTTATCTGATATTACTTAAATGTAAATGCAAAAACGCTTAGTTTTTATGATCAAATGCAGTTTGTTTGTCCCTTTTTGATACAAATAAAAGGCCACCATTTGTTCAGTCACAGACATTTAGAGGTAATGCTAAAAATAAAATGAAAACAGATCCTTAAAGAACAAGAAACAATTAAAAAAAAAACATTTAACACAAACTAAAATTAACAGAGTTGCACCTAAAACCTGGAAGGAGAAGTTCTTCTAAAACTGTTAATTAGTGTCACTGTTTCATCGTTAGATCCTAGGAACATCTAACTGTTTAAACAACAGTATAAAAAATTTAAACAGAACTTTGTTCGTCCCATGATTTTGAAAAAGTCTCATTGTCAAATGCAAACTTTAAGCTGATAAAGTATCTTTAGTGTTTTACTCAATCTCATTCACACGCTTAATAAACATGCTGGAGGATTTAGAAGGCCTCCAAATATTGAAAGGGACTTAAAAGAAAAGAAAAAAAAGAGTTAGTCCCTTCTATTTACTTATTTTCTATATGTAACCTCTTTCAAACTGAATACAAGAATTAAACCGAATAATATCTTGCTAAGAAACAATATCTAGGTTTGGACCTAATGTCTTATCAGACTGATTTGAGCATTAAAATGTGAAAGAGATGATCCTTTTTCAGACAGATTGTAGAGGTCAGAGTTGTTTGAACTAAATGTCATTCACATACCCTGTCTTGGTCATCATTTTTACAATTTTATCAAAAGAAAATGAAGAAGCACTGCCTAAAGTAGGCTGTCTTTTTGCAATGTCAACAACTGAGAACAAGCTCTCAATATTAGTATTTGTGCTTTTGTTCCGGAAATTATTTTGTATTAATTAACAGTCAAAAAGAGCACACAGCTCAGAGTAGAAATGTATCATCAAGCTTCAAGGTATTGGTTCTTCGTTGAGCTAATTGTGCCCTGACACAACCAGTTTGGTTTGAGACACGGAGAACAAATTTATTCACAGGAGCTAAGGCTTTGGTTTTGTTTTCACATCTCTTTGCTTCTGTCTACTCTGTGCATTGGTGCTACCATGACTAAAACCAAGATTAATTGCTCTCATATTCCTAACATGGAACCACAACCACTGGAAGACACACAAAACAACACACACACGTGCCGTGTCTTTATGCTGCACACAATTTTGCTCACAGTACACGATGTACTAGATCAAAATTAATCTACATAGATAAAAATGAGGCTGTTCTCATTGACACTGAAGCTATAATGCTGTGTTTCCACCATACCACAGGCATGTCCTCTCAGCTGGACCCAAACATCTCTATGCTTTAAAGGTGGACGGATTGAGATAAAGATGCCGGTGAAACCAGTTGCTATAACCTCAATCCTGAGTCCCTGTCATGAGTGTGAGTGCGTGTGTGTGTGTATCTGAGCACTCGGCTCTCCACGTTTATCATAACTGCATACAGATGATGTTGATATGGCTTGTTTATTCTTGAAGGAAACAGAAGGTGTATTTGCATCTGACATTAAAGAGGCGGTGAGTGCAGTTGGTTATTACAAAGAAGACAGAAAGAGAAGCCGATGCACAAAGCACCTCTATAGACAGAACACATCAGAGCAACGAGGCTACCGCTTGCTCGCTCTTCAAACCTCAATTCTGCTTCTCCTCTTTGTCTGACAGCTCTTAGTGAAGATAGAAAGGCAGTGAGGAAGGGCAGAAAAGGTTGTAGAGGAAATCGCACTGCCGCTTCAATAAGCAATCAGTTCGGCAGCTACAATAACTGAGCTCATCATCTGAGCAAAAGAAAGTGAGTCTTTTTATAGTGTGTAAGATTGAAATCAGGAGTGAGAAAGGAAGGAAAAAAGGACATAGAAAAGGAAATTGGGAAAAAAGGGTGAGCAAGTGTGCAAATTTGAGGCGTTCCATCATCCACCAAACTCCTGCAGCCTTCCTCTTCCCTCCTCCCCTTCCTCTTCTTCCTCCTCCTCCTCCTCCTGAAGAGAGAGAGCAACAGCGAGAGTCACGCTTGCAAGCCAGAGAAGAGACGTCAAGAGGAGGACCTACGGAGGGGGGGGGAAAATCCTCTCTCTTCCTCTGCCTCTCTTTGTTGCATCCTACAGGCAGCAAGGAGCAAAGAGGAGTCGGGAGGATCCGGCTGGCATTTTTTTTCTGCGCTGCTTCCCTGCCATTCCTGTGGTTGTATCACAGTGCTTGGAGCGCAGGGAGAGCCGCTGAGAGCTCGATCGGTGACATCCCTCCTCAGCAGGAGAAGAGTACCGAAGATCAGCCAGGATGCTTAACAACCTGACCGACACAGAAGAGGGGGACGGGGGAGCGCAAAGCCAGGGTGAGTGATGGGATGTGTCATGTGGTCACTTGAACAAATCAGAAGATTTGCATAAATCGGGATGTTCACATGGTGATGCATGACATGCAGGGAGAGCAGCGCTCTGCCAACGCAACAGCATGAGGGAGAGTGTAAGATGTTGCACAAAAAAAGTGCACGAAGTAGGTTTACACGCACAACGTGATTAGACTAAAGAGCGCTGGTGTGTGTGTGTGAGCGTGAATGTTCGATTGTACAGTGGTTGGCCTGCTTGCCTCGGCTGCTGCTGCTCTTACTGCAAGGCTGTTGTGACAGGAATAGTAATGTGCTCACTCCAAACGACGGATTTTGAGCATAGGGGCATTACAGCTTAGTCCAGCGCATGCACAAAACACTCACTAATACGCACACTAATGAACACACACATGCACAAACCGTATAAAGCATTAAATTGCTCAGCCACCCATTAGATTGTTCATTCTCCATGGCAGCATAAATATTCCCACTACATATGGCAATCTTTGGACAGACTGTATGGGCATTTACACATGGACACACAACCACTCACAAATACTGATACTGAGCGACCACTGCTGCTAATCCCATCGTCCCCAGCTGTCAAAATCAGCCCTGCATCCAATCCGCTTCACTCGATCTCGCGTTCTCTGCAGGCTTTCAGCAGAGAACCTGTAGGCTGCTGGTTTGTGTGGATAATTGTGTTGTGTGTGACACCAGCACACACCTTCTCAGGCCCTGGAAAACATTAAACTTATTGTGACAAGCCCTGCACATAGCAGATCTGCATTGAATCATAAATGCAGCATAATTGGTAACTGAAGTGTGACTACAGTTTCTATATCACTGCCTCATTCAGAGTGAGAATAACGCTGCAGTCGAGGGTGTAGAAGTGTCAAAGCAACAGCGTCTCCTTAAGCTATCTGCTGCATGTAAATGATTGTTGTATCTGTGTACAGATTCCTCTTTTTTAAGAGCTTCGGCCATTGGCATCTTTTGGCTGTTCTCAAAATCGGTGTTGGCTACATTTTTCGTTTCTTTATCTCTCCCATTTTTTTCTGCACAAACCTTCCTGCTGTTGTCAGCCCAAAGCTCCAATGACTGCACTAAAAGACAAGTTGTGGATGAGAGAGTCACTATGCTGCTTCTTCTACCTGTGAGGGCTTTATGACAAAAATAGACCAGCACTGGAAACATGAATATTTAACTTAATGCGGGTGTCTCTTTTTATGTAAAAGGGATTACAATTATGCAATAATACCTATGGACTTTTAGATTTGGGAAGCATCAAGACCAAGTTACTGAACTTCAAATAAAACAGAAGGTATAAGAACGTTTGAGCTTTGCTGTGCCTGTGAGTTTCTTTGTGTTAGTGCCATTGGATGTCTAAGTGCAAGCTTCCAGGTGTGTGCTGAGTGGCGGTTTGATGCTGACACACATGCACACATTAAACTCATACTAATGTGCCGAGAAGTGTGTGTGTGTGTGTGGATGTGCTTGTAGCTCATCACCTCTGCAGCTATATATAGAAGTCATAAAGTCTAATTTGTCAGCCTGTCCCTTTGAATTTTGTTCTGGTCTAATGCATTGGTATAACCCATGTGTGCGCACTAAGCCGTGTTGGGACCTTTGGAAGGAGGAATTAGTGTCCCACACACCTTTTTTTTTATAAACATCTCTCAATCTCCCACCGTTTCCCTCCCTGTCAGTCTCTCCCCGTCTTTCTCTTTTGACACTCTGCAGTAGCAGCATATCTCAGAATAGGACCCCCCCCACCCCCCGCCCCC
>NC_051433.1:6828797-6938799 GCF_001649575.2 Kryptolebias marmoratus | reverse complement strand
ACACACACACACACAGTGACACACACAAACCAACCTTCATCCCTCCCTCTTAACTGAATCACAGCTCTGTTAAGCTAGCTGTGCAACAACCTGAATAACTCTGTTTAGTCATCAGCACTACGCAGGGCGGCTTCAGTAATGTCAGACGTTGTCGCTGTCCGCTGCTCCGTGGTGCTGAAAGCTGCTTCCCAACCCCCACTCCCACCCCCACCAGCTCATGGGGCTGCCCAGTGCTGTCCAAGGTGCTGATTTACAGCCTTCATTACACGGCTGGATTACATCCTGGAAGAGCTGCACTCTGCATCGGGTGGAGGTGTTTCTGTTTGCAGGATTGTTTTGTTTTTTGTTTGTTTTTTTCTCTGTGTTTTTTAAGCAAAAAAAACAACAACATGCAAATCATTGCCAGGTTTGGATAGTCATGACATGTCAAATTATTTTCTCATTCTGTTGTGAATCAGCTCCAAAGTTTTCTCCTTGAATCTGTTGGAGGAATGTCACAAAAGTAAAATACAGTCAGGAGTTGAAAGGGAGGTGAAATTTAATGTTTTTATATTGGGGTTTCCCTTACTTTTGAAGGTTAAGTTGAGGAACCTTTACTGTCTGAAAGATAAAGTAGTAGAGATAAAAATTTATTGAAGAGTGAGAAAGTTATCAGTGCCATTTATAGCAGGTGCTGAACAACACTGTACCTTGTCACACATGATCCTTATGAATGAAAGAATGATTATGTTTATGTACATAGTGTGACAAATAATGTTTAATACATTTATTACATCATCTGAATATTTAATTCTGTCATGATTATAATAATGATAAGCTACAGTAAACAATGTCTGCTCAGACCACCAGAGCGTTCAGCATTTAAAGTGCTCTATTCATGGGAGCTGTCATTGTTCAACTGCATAGATTCTCATTAGCAAAAAGTGTTTTCCTGCAACTTCACAAAATGTTTGTTAATGTCTGCAGTTATTCCATTTATGTATTCAGGTGTCTCATTAACTTGTCAGTTCAGCTTATTTGCTGTGGTTTTGACACATGACTGTTTTGTTGTTTTGTTGTTTTTTTATTCCTGGATTTGCATAATTGCCTTGACTTCTGCCTGGGCAAAGTCAGTGTCTTAACTGGGCAGCTGACAGCTGGTTCAGTCCAGATTAGTTATGTTCAATTGTCCAGACAAGTGTTTAGAAGATATATTGAACGTTGTTGCTTTTAAACAAAAAATTACAACTTTGTTATAGATGTCACACAGAAAGGGCAAAGTTTAACAAATTAATAATTTACAAGGTGTAAAATATTGATCATTAACTCCAAAGTGTCTGCATGTAAATCACCATCAACTACAACAGAAATGTATGATTTAATAAGAGAAGGCACCTAATATCAAACATAACAGACTTTTCAAAAGTAGGGCTTTCAGTATGAACTCCTTTCAGGAAATATTGGAACTAAATTAGCAGTAACCTAATAGCTCATATAATGAGCTGCTGTCAAAGAGTGTGTGCATTGATGAGATTTCAATATCAGCCTAAATGTTTAATCTCCTCAAGCTGTTAGGTCTAATATGTTGATTAAATCATTTAAATATTGTGACTGGTTATGACATATAATTAAATTAGGATTAAATTCCATCAGAACGTACAGGAATATTTGTCAGGAATGTAAAACATCTTGCAAGTTTATTACTTCACTTGTAGTCAATTAATTACAAACTGCCTGTTGAAGAGCTTTGCAATGCTCACTGGATTGTTTTCAACAGGGAATACTTTCAGACAGTCAATACTGTTCTGCTATGCTAAATGCATTTAATCATGGTAGTTGGTTTTATAACTCAGGAAACAATGACACCTTCAATCACCTGACTTTAAGCTTTCAGTTTTTGCTGACTCACTTTTACTTTGCAAGGTTATAAAACAATGATTCACTTGTTTAAAAACAGTTCAATTAAGCTAACGAATATATTCCCATCGTTATTTTCTTTGTCACTTTTAACTGTTGATCCTGAGATGCTTCAGTCTAAAATTTTGCCATAAACTATTTCAATTTAGTTAAATAGCCAAATATAATAACATCAAGTGGCTTGTATTTATTGAAATCCAGTAAAAGAAAAACGGGTCAGTAAATTTGTTCGAAACACCCACCTGCTAAACCTGGAAAGCAGCCACAGTTCTTAAGTTCTTATACAGTGCAACAAAAAGAAAACGAATTTGAATGCTCTGCAAGCAGATTTTTCTTTAAAAAGTGAATGTTCACTTAGTTTAAACAATATTTCTCTCTTATTTGAATGATACTTTGAAACTCATGTTCTTTTTGTCATTTTTAAGCACTGCCAGGCTGCAGTTCTATTATAAAAAAATCCTTTCTTACTAAATGTAGGGAACAGTTTCAAGATTAGAATAAGATGACTTATTTTTATAAAACAATCCATCAAATTTTTAATAATAAAAACAGCAATTACCTCCATCAGTACACCCACTTCTTCTCTTCTCCCAGTTCAGACTCCTGGTCTGGACTATGAATGCAGTGGTAATGATGTTTTAGTTACAGCTGACTGCATAATACTGCAAAAATGCTCCCCGGGGTCCTCTCCTAGGGAAGCAGTTGTTGTGCATGCTCAACGGCATTATTCTCTGTCTACCCAGTCTGCAACTTGTCTGCTTTGAATGGAAAAAGAGAGGAAGCAGAAATGCTTCTGTTGGCGAATACAGGCACTTGTTACGTTGAGAGGTAGCTCTCTGACTACACGCACATAAAATACATTTTCAGAGGTCCAGTGCTTAAGTGTATCATCTCCACTTGAGTAGACAGATATGTAACCCTGTTAGCCTGCGGTAGAATGTTGTATAGATCAGATATATTTATTGATTCTCATGTTAAACAAGTTGAATTCATAGCAGCAGAAAGTCTTAATTGTGTTCTTTATTGTTTTAGAGAAAGACAAACTTCAAATAAAGAAAATACTCTTAACTGTTTTATGTCTTCCTAAAAAATCCTTATTTATTCTGCATCACAGTTTTTGAACGTTTATTTATTCAATGTGATGTACACGCTCACAAAAAAAATCCTTCTACATTTGAGTAAGTGCTGTTTTCATAAATGTGCACTGTGGTACAAATGGCTCCTGAAGTTCAAAGAAAGATCATAATTATGCACTGCCTAATTAAATTTAATAAAGGTAGGTATTAATGAGGCATAGATACAATGGCTTCCATAACCCTGAATAGGGTAGTCTTATTAACTGGAGTATGGATACAATCAGTAGTGGGTGTCCAGATATAATAAATGAATATGTGCATTTATGGGTTTGTCAGTTAAAAAGTACAAGGGTATAATCAGCCGAGAGTGGCTCTACTTCTTTAAAGCTTCCCTTTGACTCATAAAGTTATAAGGAAAAAAGTACTCAGATTATTATATTTTTTAAAATTCACTAAGATACACTGAGCTAAATGTAACTTTATTATTCCAGCTGCCAAAATTCTTGTTCAGCAGCTGATGTAGTGAAAGGAAAATTCAGACTACAAGATTCTCTGAGGTGAAAAATTTCAAATGGATGAGTGGTTTCAGCAAAGAAATAGATGGCCAGTTTTATAGAGGGGAAGTGGAGGTCAACTAACATGAAGGAGAGAAATGAATCATGGCCAAAGAAGCTCAACCAAGCTGAACACAGAATCCGTCATGGTATCTCTCATTACTTTGTTACAAAATGAAACGAAAACTGTGTGCTCTTGCATTTTCCATCAAAAGTTTCAGATGTAAATAATAGCACAACAGCAGCAGAAAGTAATGAAGAAGCTGTACAGTATGATGGATCATATCCCTGAAAATCCATGAAAACATTAGAAAAGGTTTGAAATATTGACTTTATTATGTTTGAAGAACACCCATTTATGGTTATGGAAGCCAATCATAAATAAAAAAGCAGACTTTAATTTTATTTTTGATTATATTTTAAGTTTTGATTTAATTTTCATTATATTTTAAGTTTCAATGAACTTATCAAAAGTCACCTTGTATACAAGCAGCTGTATAATGAATAGGAAGTAAATTACTGTGTTTTATATTCATGTATTGGCATAAATCATGGGAGCTGGCCTAATATAAAACAGTATGTTACGCAGTTAGTCCCATTCAATCAGTTTCCATTATTTTATCACTGTATTGCTTGGCTACATATCAAAAACTAAAGGAATTGTTGCTTAAAAGAAAATTTACTAGAGGACTCGAGGGAACCTGGAGTATGCACTCAGAATTATTGTAAATTATGCGTTCCTTAGTTTTCAAGTCTTCTTACCTCGGTTTAAACCTTTAATAAACTGTGTTTACAGTACTGTCTGAGAGGATATCCCTACATGTTAAGTGGACTTCAGAGTGAAATTAAAAGCTATTTCATAAAAGAGTTCAACAATATGGCCGCAAAGATGAGCCTCTCATTAAGCTACCTCTGGTCATTTATAAAGCATCAGCTGAGCCGGCCATGTCTAATGACACTGAGAGGTTTGGGAAATGAAGCCAGAACCAGCAGAGGTGTGGAGTGGTGTTGACTTGGAGCATTAGGCACAAAATATGTGTCGGCCATCTCCCATTCTAAACCTTGCAGCAAGCCGGTCACATGGATTGTGTCATTACTACATCAGACCCAAGTGCAGTGGTGCCGGCTTTCCTTTTCATGACCATTACAGTTCTGTCACTACCTTGCTTGACAGCTCAGATGCATAACAGCTGTACGTTGACTTACTGGATGTCTCCTCAAGCCTTTTATGAATCACAGAAATTAAAATTTGGTATCTCTGGCTTGTGTTTTGTGAAAGGGGCTAGGTGAAATTTAATTTATAAATTTTTAATTTATTTAATTTATAATTTTAAATCATAATTACAGTGTTTTATATAAGTGCTGTATATGTATTCTTGGTAATAATTAGTAATGTAAACAGATATTTGAACTAGTGGTAAAATATTTGGTATAAAGTTACTAGTTTTAGTTTCATAGTCAGACTTTTTCTCTATGTATGAGTGAACTTTGGTCTCAAACAAGTAAAAACATTTTGTAAAAAGCTAAATAAATAAAAATATCATAATTGTATTTTACTGTCCAACACAGAGTTTTATAAGCTTCTCTAAATGTATCTGCATTCAAACTGTTATCTATGCTGGCTACATAAGAAACTCACAAGTATTAATCTTTGTCCCCTGAAGCCAAATCAATAATGTGGTTGTCGGTTCTCTGTTGTGGTTATCAGTTTAACTAAATTAACTAAAATTCAAACTGCTTATTTTTTAGTTAGTCTGGACTTTTATAACAATAAGTGTTAAACAGGAAGCTTTTAGTATTCGTACAGTCAGAGGTCTGGTTTGAAGGTGACAGCCTTTTTTTTTATTTTATTATTTTTATGTCATACACTTACTCATGCACTTAGTCATAGGAAGGGGCCAATAATGCATGTTCAAGTGGGGAGTATTCATCTTTACTGAGCTATTTAAAGAGCTTCACCATCATTTTTTCCCCTCTTCAGCTAAAGTAAAAATCTGAGTAAGAGTCTGAGTAAGGAAACAAATATTTAACAGAAAGTAATATAATACTGAAACAAATCTTTTGAATACAGTGATTTGAGCATTCTAAACTGATGCTTAAAGATTTTGTAAGAAGTAGGAGATCCATGGTTTTTCATGACTATAGATTACTCAAAAGAAAGATGTCTGTTTCTGGTGCATTTTTGAGCAAATCTGCACAAAAAACATAAAGGAAGTCAGAAAACAGACACACTCTACACCCTCACTTTCCTGCTACTTGTTTTTGAAGAGACCTAAGTCCTTCATGAGTCTCAATTTCCACCTTATCTGACAGTACTGAGAGCCAACCGGTGCCAGGAGATGGAACCATAATGAAAAGCCACGTATTGATTTGCTCTTACTCACATAACTATTTGTGGGCTTTTAGCTGGTTTGTGATGGTGACCGGCTTCAGAAGCAAAACACCCGCTTGGCCTTGTAGCACATCAGCCACTTTTAAGACAGACTTCTGTCCTGTCAACTGAGACAAAATAAATACATAAAAAAATTTACTACATCACTGTATGTGTGTTTGTGATAACCACTGTCTGGCTCCGTTCCATTTTATCAAGCCGTTTTCTGTCGACTCAAAAGGGAAATATAACCAAGTAGGTAAGGTGGATCACCATGGTTACAGTCTGGGCAGCTGAAAATGTTTCATTTAGTTGCTAAATATGCAGCCTTTACACCAAGGTTAACCAGATACTGCCATTTATTATTTATCAATTTGTAGAAGCAAAAAAAAACTGTCTGTGTAACATTCAGTTTGACAGAGAATATACACTATTTTAATCAGGAAATCCCCTTCATTTACATTTCATAAAGAAGTCACGATTCAAGCTCACATAATACCTCTGTGCCATTTATCACTCTTCATTTCTCACTCAGGCTCTGGGGATATTCACAAAATCATAAAAACGATATTTAATTAGTTTTGAAATGCAGCAGCTAAATGTTTCATTTTTTCACCTCATCTGCATGGATAAATCCGCATCACATGTGTACTAAAAAAATGTGCATTCATACCGGCATATCTCATACGTGTGTTCCTGTAAGTGTTTTCTCCTATTGGCTGCAGAGGACAGCCAGTGTTTAAAGCATCCAGCAACAAGGAAAAGCTGAACATCATGTGTGAGAAAGGAAAAGTGAGGGGTTGGACAACGGGCGTTGAGTTTTAGCTGTGGGCCTGTTTGTGTGTGGGAGGATCCTCTGTTGTACAGCCTGGCATTGTGGGACTGCTGCACCTTTAAAGTAGCAAGAGGCCTAATTGGTGGGAATGAGTGGGCCGAAGAGCTGCAAGGCAACTGAGGGATTGAGTTTAGAGGTTTCTGATGACCCCAGTGAATGAAACCCAAACAGGGAGGGGTGACAGAGGAGCGTAATTCCCTCTAAAACTGCTTCATTGGTCAGATATGTGGACTCACAGATGTAACGGACATGATTTGTTCTTCTAATTAACACACTTTGGAAAATAACACGCAAAGACTTTGATTGCATTTTAAAAATTGCACCAATTTTTAAAACTGCATAAAGTACATAAAGTGAAAAAAACATTAGAAAAAAAGTTACAATTACAAAATACAAAATATGTAGGGGTTTCTTTATCCAGAAAATTGGCAAATGAGAAACAAACAATGTTAAAAAAAATAACAGATAAAACTAATTTAAACTAAAATAGACCCTGAGTTTAGTTGACAATATCATAGTGATCAGTAGAGACAAAAATATGTATTTGTATTTATTTTGAATTAAAAATGTCTTTAGTTAGATTTAGAAATGTTATTAGGCAGAACGTAGTGGCCATCTTTGTTATTGCTTCACTAATCTGACATCACATTTTTAATTGGCTGAAGATCTTTTATGATTCCTGTAAATGACTTTAGCTCAGTCAGTCATTTATTTATTTATTTTATTTGCGTGTGTGTGTTACTCTCATTAGAGCTTTCAAAGTAGTTTTTTTTTCTTTCATGTAATATCAAGTTTCAACCATATTGCAAAATTGCTGGTGCCTGCTTTCACCTGAATGAATTAAATATATTTTAAAAACTGCAAAAATTTCAGTCCTTAATCAAACCTGATGTGGTTACATTGTGAGGTTTTGTTATTAAAGTATGTTGTACAGTATAATATTTAAATTGTTATAATCATGCTCTTCTTACATTCCATATTGTCAAGTTTACTGTGTAGTCAACCATGAATAATTCTATTTTAATCATGTTTTTATTTTATTTTGAAAATTGCTGAAAATTCTGATGAAAGTTTTGTAAAAAGGGATCTGTTTGAGATTGAGCTTCTCTTTAATTCAATGATCTTGCATGTAGGCTGGTTGTGACATAATTACTTTAATAAAGAAACTTCTAAATCCCCATCAGTGGGATAAATCTTCAACTCTCTATTTTGTAAGATCCAGTAGTGTTATTTTTATGGTTTAGAGGCAAACACCACATATACTGTAAGTGAGGAGGTCCTTCAAGTCTAAAATGCAGCCAGAAAAAAGAAGGAAACAAGCTAGGAAAACATTTTGCACTTACATTAGTGCCAACTAGTATCACAGTTTACTGTCAACACCCGAGATCTAGAAATGGCTTTTATTTTGGAAGGTATTTGAATAAAAATACTTGTTGTGCATGAATGCCTCCTTGCCATTTTGTATTGTTTATATTTCCTTTGCTTTCAGAGACAGTTCAAAAGTAAAAATGTCATCTCAGCAACTGACTATACAGTGTGCATTAAAAAGAAAAATATAAGAAAAACATTGCCATCATCATCATCATCACCATCATTTTTTAAAGTAAAAGTCACAAAGAACATTTTAGTAAAGTAATTATTGCATTACTTCTTTTTTAGGAGATTCCATTTTTTATTTCCTCCATCAAATTAAGATTTATACTTATTAGCAACTGTTTTGATTATATCTTTTTTAGTTTTACAAAATGCATCTTTTTCTTCATAAAGTTCCTCTTTTCTGCAGCTCCTGTGCTTCCTCATTGCGATGGCTAAGTTGCACCAAGTACTAAAGTTAAGACCTGCTTTTACTGAAATAAAATTGAAAAAAGACAGATAATTGCTTAATAAATAAATCTATTTTTTTAAACTCGCTCCTCTTCCAGTTTTGCACTTCATACTCCCATAAATGTACATAAAAGAGCCAAACAAACTGGCTAACGTGAGTGTTGTTAACAAATAAGAATCCTCAAAAAATCCAAAAAACTTGCTTTTCAGAGGGCAGAGAACCTTCTTTAATCTGATCAATGTTCCTGCCAGTCAAGCACAGACGGTGAGACTTCTGGTAAAATTCAAGCAGAAGGAGATTTATGATTGCCCTGTGTTTGTATGAAAGCAAAGCTCATTGATCTAAAGAGTGTAGAGCAATTCTTTCTTCCTTTCCATGGCAGTCGATAAACAAAACTTTCATTCATTACCACCATTAGCTGAACAGAAATCTAGTTATAGATTTACTTGAGCTAGAGACTGATTATTAATCTCCCACTGTGTGGCCAACCACATTACAGCTCAACAATATGTTTGTAATGTTACCTTTACCAGGAAAATCATTTGGCTGTTGATTAAAAACTTGACAGTTGGTTTATGAGGCTTTCCAAAGTCACATTAAAAGATATTAAAGTTTTCAGTTGTCGTCTAAAAAACAGTTCCAATTATTTTGATTTAGGACTGTTTTTTTTTTATTTTACAAGGCCAATAATTTTTCACTCATTCCAGAGCAAATTTAGGATTATTGATTATTCATTAACACTGAATATGAAGGTAAGCATCAGATAATATGAAAGCTGAATAATCAGTATGTTGAATAAAAATATATTAAAATTTTGTTCAGTTAATTGGTTTATCTAACTGTCATAAATTTATATTGAAATTATCACTTAATATATCATTTTAAAATATATGTAATATAAGTTAAAATTATAGAATTTGACATGTAAAATTATATATATATATATATATATATATATATATATATATATATATATATATATATATTATGTCCCATTTTCCCGTTCATGATTGCTTGAAGTTGAACTGACAGATTATATAAGGACATTGCTGGATTAGGGCCATTATGACTGGGACACAAAGAGCAACACTATAATTTGACCATTTTCAATGGCAGGGCTATCAGCGCAGTTGTTTGCAGAAAATAGTCATTCATTGTTGAAAGAGGACACTTTCCACCCTTTTGCCAGAACAAAGTGTAGACGGCTAATTTCATGAAACACACAGGGACACAAAACAAGCAGATTATATAGTATCAGCAAAATGGTCCAATTTGTTTAAAGGCCCATGGTCCACATGTTTTTTGTTGTTTTTTTTTTGTTTTTTTTGACATCCCTATTGCTGTGGTGTATTTCCACTAACTCTTTTGTGTAATAAAGTCATCTGATGACAATGACCTTGTTAGGGATCAACAAATGTGACAGAGACACGCAGAGGTTGACAGACTGTGATTGTTGCTCCTCTTTTACACTAACAGTGCCTGTGATTGTCGGCTGTCATCACATGCTTATATCTTATTTTAGGAAAAGTGCTGCAGATATTAAGGAGCATACACATGATTTAAACATTTTTAACATTTGACTGTACTTTTATCTACTTTCATGCATACATTTATTTAATTTTTGTACACATGTGTTGCAGATTTTGTTATTGCCTCTTTAGCCCTACATTTGAAGTGAACATTTGGATGCCACCTCATGATAAAACATTCATGCTGAAATAAACTCCACACATTGTTTCTGAAAGCATAGTTTTGCCTTTGGCTAAGCCGACCACTTGGCTCCCAGTACTACAACACCGTCACCCTGTCTCCCTGTCTGTCTCGTTGTCTTTGACAACAGCCTAGTTGACATGTCTGCATAGCTCTCAGTCAGCCAAGAGTCGGCAGCTGATATGTCTGTATGAATGGTATTTTCCATTTTCCCACAGAGCCTATCAGCATCCTCAGCAAATGGAAATAAACCGCCTATCAGTCGAACCCTTCTGCAGGCTGCGGAGAGCCGTGCCACTTGCCCCACGTCTCATCTCAGCCCTCAATAGGAACCCATTTAGCTATTGTCAAATACAAAATAGAGCAACTTAACTGGAGAGCTGTGAGATGGGTGTTGTGTGTGCTGCAGTGTAAAGACCAAGGAGTTCTCAAGACACTCAGTGTTTTAGGCTTTGTATTTAGGAAACATTACTCATGTATTTTCTGTCTTCATACTAAGTTTAACTTTTGGTTACTTTAAATGATTTTCTACCTTATAATTTTGATTATTATCTGATCTTGGTGTGTTATTATTATTAGTTCATTTAAAGTTTCGGCAATGAATGATGTATGTCTTATTTATGATTCATTTGCTGATTAACAAATAACCAAATGTTGCAGTTTTTCCCCTTTTATTTTAAACATCTTTGAGCTTGTAGGTAGATCCTCTGATTCAGCAGAATCCATCAGAATCTCTGGGTGTGGTTTGTAGAAATCTTGACATTTCAGGTTTTCCGTGTGTTCAGCAAGTTGTGCACCTTCAGAGGACAAGTTCGTACTGATGAACCAAGTAGCTGAGCTGAGAAAAATGGCATCATGAGGACTATACGATGTGCAATAGGAGGTACGTTAGGAGAAGCTGTCCAGATGAAACATAAAAGCTAACTGAATGCATCATCGTCAGCAAATACATAGAAAGATTAAAAGACAACTATGGCTAGAAAATAACCCACTAAACATTTTTATTTTATTTTATTTACAGTATATCTTTAAGTTTCTTGGAAGGTTTTTTGGTCTTTAATCACTACAAAATAAGGCAAAGAGGAACTTTAAAGTTGTAACCGATGCACCTTTGTGACACCTCAGGCAGGAAAATAAATAGATGTAGATAATAAACTCATCTTAAACACAACTGAACTGTTGTTGATCTTGAAAAATGTATTACATATTTTCAGTTTTTATGTTGTTTGTTTCTTTTTTATGTCAGTGTAATAAAATTCAGTACCCATACTAAGCAAGTTTGTGTTTAATAGAAGTTAAAGTTTGTGTTGATGTTAGATTAAATATATAGCTAAATTTAAGTCTCCCCCTTTTGGCAGTGAGAATAATTACACAAATGTTTTCTAATTCAAGGACTGAAATGACCAAAATGTCATTTGATAGTTATAAAAGTACTTTTGTAAAAGTCTGTTGTTGAACAAGATTTTATAACTAAGTGTTGGCATTTAATTTTTGGCATCATTTTGAGTTTGTTTCTTTTTGCTTTTGTGTTTATGATTGCTGATTACGTAAAGAAAATAAGTTGGATATTGATAATATGTGGGTTTCTAGTCATTTGGAGTAGTTAAAAGGGGTCACACCAATGCCTTGAAAAAAGCCAAGCATTTAAACATGCTGGTTCTTAATGTACAAAAATAAAAGTTTAATAAAAGTTTTAATAGAACTTGTCTGTGGGTGCTTACATTTTTAGGCATTATATTTGATTTTTGACTCAGCAGCTGTCATGGTTCATGAATTTTGAGTTGAACACAGGTTTTCTGAAGGTTGACTAACTAAAGTATACAAAATTGTATTGCACTGGAACAAAACTGGCATAAACCAATGAAAATAACTTTATCACGTGATACAAGAGGAAGAAGGACTTATTCAGTCTTCTACTCAGAGGCTTAAAAATCCCCAGCTCCTTTAAAGAAGAACATCTAACTCACTCTACTTAAGAGGAAGATTTTTTTTCATCAAATTATTTTCTGAGTGCTTTAAACGTAAAGTCCTCTGTAACCACCTCTCATACTGTATTTAATGTATTTCATTTTTCAATGACTGTCAAGTCTTTGCTTTAAGTTGTCCATCCATCTGCTCCATGCTCCCTGTTCAGCTCTTAGAAAGTGATTTCTGCACGTGTGCACCTGTCCAAGAGTCAGAGCTTTTTGTGACCTCCACCCCATAATCCTTGGACCTCTTCTTACACACTGCTGATCCCTTCTCATTTACTATGTAATGCCTTCTCCCTTTCCCACTCTGTCATCTCCATCCAGGATGTCTGGATTATTAAACCCAACACATCCTAATCCCCTCATCATCCTATTCCTCAGCTGCCTCACAGATGCACACTGCCACTTTTTTTTTAACTCTGTGCAGTCATGACCTTGGCTCAAACACTTTATAATCACAGCTGGGCTAAGCTTCAAGACCTCAGTGCTGCTCGGTCAGCAAAGAGCAGTAGTGGTTCTGATTGTTTTGAATTACTTATTGTTGTGTTGTTTTAACCCTCCTGTGGCCTTCGGGTAAAATTGACCCGAAGTTACAAGGGCTTCCCTTCGTCTTTTCAGTTACGAGGGCTTCGGGAGGGTTAAATGAAAAGACTGTGCTTCTCCCTGTGAGATTGGCTCATGCCCCAACATTCATTTTTATCTTCTCCCCTCGTCCCAGGCTTTGGTGCCGGCTCCATTAGGACTTGATCCCTGCTGGTCGTCACACAATCCTTTAATGTCATTAGTGTTGGTAGCAAAATGGGAGTGGGCTAAGAAGCCTTTGATAGTTAGTAAACACAAAATGCAGAAAAAAAGACACAGAGCGACTCAGAGGAAGGGTGGGATGAGGTGCAATGAGGTGGTGGTGGGGAAGGGGAAAGGGGGGTGCCATCACTGCTCAGCCACATCAAAGGATTCCTCAGCAGATGTCAAGATGGCCGCCAGGTCAGCTTACTCAATTACCTCAGTAATAAGAACAGGTTGGTGCATGCGGTAAACTCAGGTCTGCAGTGATTTGCAGGCAGTTGTTTTTCTCCTGCCTTTGAGTTCTCGCTGAGCTTTTTAAATTAGAGTGGAGCATTTTTCTTTGATAGGTTAAAATATTTTTGATTGAACTGAAGTGAAGTGCTTTAACCCTTCAAAATAAGAGTTTAAAAAAACATGCCTATTGCTTTGCTGTTTTGTCTCTATGGCAGCTGTCAGCCTCTGCTTCAGAGGAAGAAGCATTAGGGAATAATAATCTGTGTTCGGTATGTTCTGGGCCTGAAGGCCTGACAGGCCTAATGGTACATGGGCGGCCAAACGATGTCTGACTGAATGGGGCCATCAAATTCATATTTGGGATTTTAGTACACGCGGTTATACATTAGCGCTGTCATGCTGACCTGACAGTCCGTTAAGTGTTGAGTCTGTGAACATATACTTTTCATTAAGGACCCCACAGCCTGTATATTACTGCAGCCTCACTGCTTATTTAGCTGTTCCTCTTTCAACACATGAATATAGACACAGATGGCATCAAACAAAATGTTACGCAAACATCTCTGCAGCCTCTGGGGTTGCTAAATATAAATGTTAGACTTTGAGTAGGCCTTGAAATCAGGGCTCATTTATTGAAAACAAACTTTTATTAGCTGTGGTAATAATGCTGATATTGTAGCGTGTATCAGTGTTCAAATTAGTGTTACTGCTATTGACGGGATTATATTGTTGCAATGAAGTCTTTTACCAGCACCATCTCCGCTGCTGTAGCAATGAGCAGTCTTCCTACCTACATTATTCAACATCTCAGGCAGCCGCCCCCAGAAATGATATAGGCAGCATCATTGTGTCTTGCATACAAATGTTAAGTTTTGCATTTGATCCAACCTGAAATGGATCACACTGTCTGGCTTTGGCAAACGAGAAAACCACTATATCAGCAATAAAGTGCTCCTCCACCCACGTAAATAAATAGGAAATGACACAGTCAGATGGACAGTATACTTGACACGCTGCTTGTTCACCAAAAGCATACGGAAGCTGCTCAGATGGTCAAACAGCAGCTCTGAGGGAGTGAAAAAGAAGCTTCGTGCAACCCCAGCCTTTATCCTTGTCTGCATGACTAGTTGCTATAGCAACATGACTTCGCATTCCTTTTCACCTGCCGTTTTTGATCAATTCTCACTCTTGCGTCTCCCTCGGCAACCTTCCTTTGTCCTAAAATACCTCACCACTGCGGCTGACTTACTATCTTACTTTTAGAGAGGACTGCTGCTCTAATATCGGCAAATCAGGCTCCCTAGTGGCGATAAATGTAGTCTAGCTTTCATTGCAGTACACTCCATCCTCAGCCTAATATACACGATACTTGTGCCATCTGCTTAGGTACCTAGTATCAGAGGTCCAGTTCTCTATATCCTAAAATTTAAACCGATAGCTCTGGGACTGAGGCATCTCGACTCAAATTCAATTAAGCCCTCAGATAATGACTGATCCATCAGTCCACACTGCAGTCTTTCACTATCTGTCTATCCTTCATGATAAACCACAGGGTTGTTTAACAAAACTTTACAAGTCCTTCTTTTTTGTCACAAACATATTTGTTATCATTATTTAAAACCTGTTTTAACAAACTGACACAATGCAAATGAGTTCATTTTAATTGGTCAAGTGAAAACAGGGAGCTTTGTGCAGGGTCCTGTGTAATGGGTATATAGATGGGTAGTGACAGTCAATTCTGCACGAGGAAACTCGGCATGCAAAGACTGAAGCTCGAGCGGCAGGCACTGAAGCATGATAACTTTGCTATTATGTAAAAAAAAAGCATTTCTATTTAAAATATGTTTATAATCCTTACATAAAACATCAAATGTTCATCATTTGTACTTTACAGGCACTTATAGTCATAGTCTACCCAAACAGATCTATGTGTAGATTCATATCTTATCATTCTTTCTCTTTTGAATCTACACATTATTCCTTAATTTTATCCATTGTGTGTTGCCTAATCAGTCAATTGTCCATATGTGCATAAAGCACTTCTAAGTTCCACACCACAGTGCTTATCGTGACAATGATGCATCACAGAGGAATTATGCACAGTTTTTTATATAAAACGTCTCTCTGTAGAAGCATACTTTTTGCCATACAGATTGTGCTATTACACTAAACTATACAACAAAAGACAATGTGTAGAGGTGGTTGGTTGTTGTATAAATATTCTATGAGGAGATGAGGGTGAAAACAAACTACAAAAGGCTTTGATACTCTGAATGCATGTACAAGGTAGCACTAATGTCCCAGCTCATTAGTGTACATCTGGGGTAGGTCACACAAATCCTTCAACAGAGCAAACAGAGGAAGTGACAGAAAATTTCACCACAACCTATCATGGCTGTATTTGTTGCTATGTTCGCACATAGTTTTATACAGTCCTACACACATCCATGCATAAACACAAAATAAAAAAAAAAAACTGCCTCATAAAACTCTGCCGTAATTTCTGGGTTTCCTCTTAAAATTCAGCTCTGGACTATGACTGACAGGAGCAGGTACAAAGCACCGCTGAGAAATCTCAGCTCCAGAGTGTCAACTGTGTCATTTACACAACACCTGGGTTTCCCCAGAATGAGCTGGTGAAAAAAAAAACAACTGTGCAATGTTTAGCTGAATCATTATTTATGAAGTTCTTTCTAAGTTCAAATGATGATTTTTGTAGCATACATCATACAGTCAAAACTAAAAGCCTGTTGTGTGTCTGCTAAAATATTAAAAATTAATCTTATAATGAACCTAAAAATCACTGTGTTGCTGATTTGGCCTTGCTGTCGGTTCAGAAATAAACAAAAAAGGATTGGGTCAAAATTTTAAAAATGTTATCTTTTTAAACAGCCTCCAGAGACAAAACATAGAGTGCCATCAAATAAAAGATTAAAAAAGGTTCAGAACATCAGGTTTGAAAACTGGGCTACTTTGATGCCCAATTTGAACTGTCCCTAATAATATGGTTGTTTAAGTCAAGTCAAGTCAAATTCATTTATAAAGCTCTTTTCAGCAATAAGTTTTAAGTGCTTTACATCATGAAAACACAAAATACAGAGACATCACACACAATAATAGCAAAAGCAAAATAAACAGCTAAATTAAACTTATCTTAAATACAAGCTAAGATAATCTAAATAAAATAAGCCTACATTCCTAAACTATTTATTAAATGTAATATAAAAAATGCCTTCTTTGGGCTCTAATATATTCTATAAAAGAATGAAAGTGGCTACATTAATGTAAAATAGCCAGTGAATGATGGTTTCTGGAATAGTCTGCTACAAGTTGTCTATTCAGGAATTTACATGTATTCATGCTCCTTGCAAGAAGTCAGCATTTGCACCATTGTGTGTTACTTGCCACTGACTGATGATAAGAAAGATAAACAGATCAAGACCTCCTTCTAGAAATCAGCCGATACATGAACACTGACAAGGTGTATCAAGAGCTTTTATTTATTTGTTTGTGTTTTTTCCAATAAGATGGCCTAAATGTTCAGTTGAGCTGATAAAAGCTTCAACATGGTCTGTTGCAAAATTTTTCTGACGTCTTCATATGAAAAAAATCCTCAGTGAAGGAATTAAAAACTTTCATCTGCAAAAAATAAAATAAAAAATGAGAAGGCATGCTGTTAAAATGAGCAGAAACAGTTCATGTGATTGAACAGACAATAAAAATTTAGACATACAGATGGAAAGGCAAATGGGTCCAACAGATTGCCATGTTCAGGCCACAGTATCTGACAATATGCAAATTTAAGTGAAACAAACTAATTTCAGTAAATGATTCACCTTATTGGGAAAGTAGGAGACGAAATGAACCACTAATTACACAAAATAAAACCCTCTGTTGTAGAAAAAATATTCAAATATCATGTGGGAATAGGTCTGATTGTAATAAAAAAGAAGGATTTGGAAATGAAAATCGTTATTCCTTTTGCAACTGTTAATTTATCTCTTGTGCATGGCGATTTTCTGTTATTGCCGCTCATCATGGTATCCTTTCTACGTCACTAAACCAACTCTCAACCTTGCCAGTCAGCAGCAGCCGCAGCAGCAGCCCTGCTAAGTAGGTCACACTGCACTCACACAAGCTTCACAGTGAGAGAAAGAGAAGAGACTTAGACAAGGACAGGAGGAAGAAAAAAAAAAAATCTACCGAACAGAGATGAGCAGAAAAAAAAGTTAAAGGCAGAGGATGATGTACAAGATAAAGGAGGGAGGTGAGAACAGAAAAACCGAAGGAGCACTAAGATCAGGATTGAGAAAGGATGGCAGCTGACTGAAATGAAGCCAGAGGAGGTGATTTATAGATGAGTTTTGAAACAGCAACAATCACTGAAGACTGCAGCACACCGCGGCATTCAGATGGAGCAAAGATAGAGAGAATAGTGTTTATAAGAGTTGATGGTGAGGCAGATGAAAGGAAATGTCTCATATGTAAACCCAATCTGCACCGACACATCAAGCTAATGCTCTCATACAAAAAGTCAAATTGTTATTTCCCCTTTATTTGTTCAGCACACTCAGTGCAATCTCACAGTGGTCCTGATGTGCTTCGAGAGCACAAAGACACTATTCAATGTATCGCTGAAGGACATTTTGTAACGTTCACCTGAAATGCATTCAGTTTAGATGAAAATTCAGTTATTAAAGTTCAATCAGAAAGTGTGATATGCAAGACAGTCACCTAAAATATTATCAATTTATACCTAATATGCTTCTGTTTCTTGCCTGCTATGATTTCTTATTCTAGTATCTCATAAATGCAGTTTTGGTACGTGCTCAGAGCGCAACATGTCATTTGAACATTTCAACGAAGCAATGCACACATCTATAGAGCCACAATGTTGTCAAAATTTATGCAGAGAGGATGATCTGAAAGGGCATAATAAAAAAGTGAGTGGTCAGAGCTGAACTTTTGATTAAACCAGTGGGCCCACTTGCAGATTTAAGCTGTTGTCAGATTTAGGGGAGCATAGCTTATAGATTTCCTACACCCTGTATAGAGAATCAAATAGAGCATTTGTTGATGCTCTACAGATTGCACTACAGCTTGTGCAGCTCGTGCTATGGTGCATGTGTCGACACTGTTACAGCTAATTATTTGATCCTGACATGTCAAACGAAAAGCACGACTAAATGTATTTGAGAAGCTGAAATTAGTTAATTTTTTTCTTTTTATTGCTATATTGCATAAAAGCACTTTTTACGCACAAACCCAATAACAACCACTATTGTTTAGTCATCATGTGCGAATCTTATTCTGTTCTACAAACAAAAAGAAAAATCTGATTTAGTCTGTTGTTAAAACAAATTTACAAAGACTCAGATATAATGACATTATGCCTTTCCTTCTCAAAATGTCATTTTCATTTCACTGCTTTGTTTGAATATATTCCTTTTTGTGCAATTGGTCTTTGCTTTTGCAGGCATGTGATGATCCAATGCAAGTTTTTCTTTTCCAGCAAATATATTGTTTGCAAATGCTAAATAAGCTTCCGTCCAAATAAATTGAAATAACATCAAAGATTCTCATATTGGTCAATATTTTGACACAAAATGGAAGCTTTTTCTTTGCTGTGGATAAATAAATGCCCCAAATTAACTGTTAATATCGAATTTACTAATGTTCAATTACACTTTTAGAATTAAAAGTATGTTCCTAGATTTCTGTATGGACGTATCAGTGGTATATATTTATTATGCAATTTTCTATTAAAAACATGGAAGCTGTTTAGCATTTATAGGTCATTTATCATATAAATGGCAGCTTTTTCGACAATGTATCACATAAGACTTGCTGCTGTTTGAGTAGTTTTGTGTTTCAAATATCATTGTGACTTTTTAACCAGGAAGAAAATGTTTTTCTTTGGTGACAGAATGCTAAATAGTAGACTTTTTGAAGCACTTGAAAGTATAATGAATGAATGCAGTCCTGCAAGTATAAACATGTCAGCTGAGATAATAAATGATGTTATTTTTCACTATAGATAAGCTTTGCCTCGTCAAGGGCAGCGAGACATCAAATGTTGTAAAGATCGATTGTCAGAGCTCTGGCTCTCGGACATCAGAACAGCAGAGACACATAAGTGTGACCTTACTGTAGCTCTGCTACGCAGCTGGGAGGTCTGATAAGAAACACGACATTTGACTTTGTTAAAAGATTAGGCCAATTCAGATTTGTGAAGACAATCAAGCATTTCTCTCATTCCTCTTTCTTTTATTATAATGTCCTTACCACGCACATGTGATGAGTTCAGCACAGGCCCAGCCTTTTAGCAGCACGCACACACTTACTCACACGTTACACACTCACGATGTGTTAACCAAGCACACTGAGACAATTTAACACCCTCATTAGGTTATTAATACCTGTGGCCGTGTCAATAGCCTCTAATGTCAGTGTCAACGCCCTCTAATGAAATCACTTATATCAGTGCTGCATCTCTCCTCCTCCGTCTCCCCGAACTGTTTGCCATTCAGAGGGTGTGCACTCCTCCAGCCCTCCCACTCGTCCAACAGCAGGGGGAGGATAAGGAACGAGTGATGAGGGCTGGAAGAAACTAACAGAGGCACAGAAAGGAAAGCCACTGTTTGCACCAAAAGATGGCTTTAGTGTGTTCTCGTTGGAGGGAAAGTATCTGTTTGGAAAGATTATTGAACATCCTCATTAATAACAGATTTAAAGACAGATTCTGTCCTGCACGTCCTGTTGTCTGCATCAGAAGTGCAACTATATTACACAGATTCATTTCTGCAACACCAAATTCCTGAGCTGTGTTTTGTCAGAGGATTAAAAATGTCATGGCAACAGCTCCTCTATCCTCCTCGCTTCCCGCCTCTGTCTACAGTTCTTCTGATTAATCTCTGGCCTTGAGCCTGCTGAATATCCACCGGAGATTGTGACAAGTGAAGGACTGTTGACACATCAGTGAAGCACCTTTACTTTTTTCTTTCCTTAGGCTTTGTAATGCCAATGGCAAGGTTGTCAAAATATTGCTTTTTTTTCCCCTTTTATTGTCAAAACTATCTTTTGGGGAAAGAAAACATCTCCCCGCCTTAGACTTCTTAGACATTCAAAACAGCTCACAAGATGCAAAGATTGATATCGTATATATTTTCAGAAACTTGCCAATGCAGCTATGCAGTAGTTTTCAGAAAATGTTTACTTGACTAAGTAATGGTCTTGTTCTTGTTGTGAATGTAAGCAACTGCAATAAGAGCTGCCAGTCCAGAGGTCAGAGGTCAGCTGGGTGTTACCTTCTAGTTTTATATCATAATGTCCTTTTTATATCATTCATATGCATGTTTTACTCACAAAGGTCAACAAATTCTTATAAATTGAATATTTTGGCACTTTATATAATTCAGTCATTTTTCCATGGCAATAGCAGCACTATTGATTCAAGTGTTTCAAATGTCTTAAGCCTTTTTCACCTTGTTTGTCTCCAGTTAAAGTTGACACTTTAGCTGTGTAGTTTCTGTTTTTTATGTTTGTTTTTGGTGTGACTCAGTCAGTTTTCAGAGAAGCACCTTCACTGTTTGCAGAAGAAATACCTTTGTTGTTTTAGCTGAATAGAAAGACAGAAGATAACATCAACTAAAGGATCACAACCCTGTGTTTATTTTTTTTTCCAGGACTGTGTAATAGTTTGATGTTCACTCACCAAAAGCAGAGGTATTTACCAACTATCTTTGTTTTCTGAGCTAAAATTTGATCACTTTTGACCTGTAGGTTCAAAGGTAGCTGCACATACAACGCGTTATATAAAAAATTAATTATAAAAAGCTGTAAATTTAAACACGATCGTGTGTCTCTAGAGTAGCTTTATTTTTTATAATTTGCCTCATGGCTCAGAGTTGTCCACTAATCAAGAGTGTTGTGATTTCATCCCTGTTGTTTTCAGTCAGATCCCAATGATTACTCCATTATGTTTCTTGGTGTGTGTGTATGTGCTGAGATTTTCTTATATTATTTAAAGAATAAAAACACAAATTGATTAGATTGATCCAAATGTGGTTTGAAGTAGAAAAGTCTTTGCCTGCACAGCAAACAAAGGCCAAACATCTCTACATGTGGTTCATTCAGTTTGAATTCATTTGGAAAGAGTTCACTGGTTTGGGATGACTGTATCTTGTTGTACCCACTTGTTTCATCTGTTAGGGTCAAACTGATGGTCTAGGAGAAGTATTTTGCCTTTTTTGAAACTATGTAAAAATATCAAGACATCAAACCAGGTTGAAACAGAACCAATTGTGAGAAAGTTTTTATTAGATTTGACCATTTTCAAACCACATATTTACGAGCCAAAGGAGCACGGACAATATAAAATAGAAAATTTCTTACCATTATTGCAGAGCCCTTGTTTGTTTGTTTGTTTGTTTTATGACTGTGTATGTAGTGTATGTGTTATGCTTGTGTCTTGCTCTTGTAGTGTGACTTTCCTGAACGGTTACAGACAGTAAACTGTCAGCAGAACCAAACTGGTGCAATTATCCCTATGTAGTGATTGATGACACAGCGAGCTCTGTCTAGTGCTGAGAATCATCAGTACCACACATCCTTTTTGCAGTGCAGTCAACACACGTGTGCAAACACACAACTGTGCACGTTTTGTCAAGAGCAATGAAAATCCATTCAGCAGTAACTTGTTGGAACGTGGTGTTTGTGGGTGATACATCAACATCCCCTTCAAATGCAAACACTTGCGAAGCCGACACCTTGCATAAATCATCTGTGGAGACAGGGTTGGTGTGTGTGTGTGTGTGTGTGTGTGTGTAATCATGCCGCAGATTCAGCTGCTGTTATCCTCCTTCAGGAAGTGACCTCTATTTACCTGTCATACTTTGTTACCTCCCCCAGGACGCACAGTTGCTGCAGTGCAGTGCACCTTCAAGTTGTAGCCGTTCATCCTGCTGCGCACACACCAGCAGCTCAAAACTGGAGGAACTGGACCAACACTGGAACTAAAAAGATGATGACAAGAAAATGACAAAAGATTTTGGAAGTGACGAATTGGAATTACTTTTAAAAGGGCAGCAAGGAAGTCACAATGTACCTTTTGAACTTGCAACGTCATTACTGAACTATTTTTCAATTCATGACCGCAGAGCAGAGCCTCTCGTTTCGTTATGATTACAAAAGCACAAGCACTCAGAGTCCCCACACTAATGCATGCAGTCAGTCATACCCACATTTTGTGGATGTGCAACGCATGCAGTGAAAGAGAGCAGAGTTTGTCTCAGATGATGCATCGGCCTTCAGTAGCCGAAGAGCCTCAGAGCGGAACAGATTTGGCCTAACAGCTTTGAGGTTCAGCTGCACCCGGCTCAGCCTTTGAACTGTGCACGCGTCCAGCCTCGTGGCCCTGGGTAATTAGCATTTCACCGGCATCCATCTTCAAAGGCAGCAGGGAAAGTAAGGAGCACAACACGCATGCTTATATCAAAGGGGCCATTGTCCTCAGCTGTGGGGTCTAATGTCACAATTTAAAAAGCTGCTGCAGTTAAGTGTTCACTGTAGTCAGGTCGTGTAACAGGACCCTGAAAACAAAAGACCGCCTCAAGGACAACGTGGCTCAGGAGGATAATAAGATGTGTGGGTGTGTTAAATTTATTCTTAATGCTGAAATCATGACTCATCTACTACAGTAGATACATGTAAACCACTCTGAAAGATTTTGTAGACAAGAAAAAAATTACCTGTTAATCCACAAAACTGTTACCAAAAGATATTTTTGTAACAGCTTTTGTGAGTTATAGTGTTGTTTGTTGTTTTAATGTTAGTATATTACCTTAATTTTGAAGATTAGTTAAATAAAGTGTACATTCTGTAATGAATGAGTTTCACCTGGGTGTCTATAAGCTGGTTCTCATTGCATATAATCCAATCACTAGTATGATTCATTAAACAGATCCTCAATTTGTTTCAACTCAATTCATAAATTAGTCTAGCATTTCTATTTTTACAAAATTTTATTTTCAACAAGTAAAAAAAAGTGTATTTGCCACAGTAGCCAATGGAAAGCTTATTCCTCCATGCCAATACATTTAAATTTAGCTGTCAGGTTCTGTTGGTGAAACTAACTACGACTAAATATAGAGTGTAATATGATGCGGAAATACAAAGTCTTTTTTGCAAAAAGGAGCAGAGACACAAAATCCATCTGAGGATTAAAAAGGCTTATTTTTATCCTTCGACTGCTTCCTAATAAAGCAAAAAATAATTGAGATAAGGTAATATTACTCCCTTCAGTCCTAAAACAATCTAAAAAGTCACTCAATTCTGCTGATTGCCTGTCCTGATTCAGTTTAAAAAAGGGTTTAATTCCTTGATTAAAGGTTGGTTTCAGTGTCCTGGCAGAAATCAGCTTTGGCCAGTGAACCTACATTTTGAAGGTGTCCGTCTGATGTATGCTTAGCTGGCATTCAAGTGTACTTAGGAGAAGTGTACTTAACATCAGCTGCACATCTGCCTTGACTCAGTAAGAGCTAGTTACTCAACATTAGTGGAAATCCACCGACAGAAAAACAAAGAAAATATCACCAGGTGCTTATGAAAGAGGGATGATAGGGAAACACGAGGAAATACAGAAACAGTGAATAGTAAAATAGGTCAGAGATGTGTACACAAGGAGGCCATGGGGGATTTAATAAAGATGATAATGTCAGAGGAAATGGAGGAGATTAGACTTAAAAAACATATTAAAAGATCATGTTTTCTCGTGGATATGAGCATTTTTTTGGTTGAGAAACCCAATACTGCGTACTGTATTTTTAAAAACAAATACAGCCTTGTGGGATGTTTACCTTTGAGTCACTTAAAACGAAAGTTATTTTTGTCCAAAAGTATTGAAATATAATATTTATTTATTATATTTAATATTTCTTATTTGTTTAAATGATGTGCATTCATTTTTCTGCCATGTAGCCACATAGTTGTAAAAATTTGCACTTATAACTTTCAAACGCCAACATTTATGGGCTAAGACAAAGTTTGCACAGACAAGGCAGCAGGTGCTGTGCCAAAATGTAGATGACCCACAACAAAACAAACAAAATGGCCAAACTGCAGAGTGCAACTTGTAACATTTTCATGTATTTGTATGAAAAAAAGACCAAATGCTAATTTAAACATTTCTAAGCATAACATGAGAACAAATAAATCATTGGAACCTACATTGTATACAGCTTATATTTGTCCATTTTTTTATTTATTCAGATG
Organism: Kryptolebias marmoratus; assembly: GCF_001649575.2. Classification (NCBI taxonomy): domain Eukaryota; kingdom Metazoa; phylum Chordata; class Actinopteri; order Cyprinodontiformes; family Rivulidae; genus Kryptolebias; species Kryptolebias marmoratus. The sequence goes on along the minus strand of NC_051433.1, from coordinate 6,914,271 downwards.
GGGAGGAGGACATCGCAATTGAAAGTTACGGATTTTTTTGAGTCATTAGGTTTACATTTCCTGCTGCAAACCCATAAAGGAGCTGTCACTGTCACAAACACAGAAACTTCTGTCACGTCATCCAGCCTGTGCAGCTTACGTCTGCTGACAGTGATCTGATTTCATGTTTTATTCAGCGATAGTGTCCCCCCCCCCCACACACACACACACACACACACATCAGTCAGACAGTCTAAGAAGATATGCTGCGGATAGCCAAGAACAGACATGCCATTACTCACCACCAAGCTTCATTTGAATGCAGAATCCAACTCAAGGACACACAGACAGACACTCGACATGTTACACACACCCTTTGAGAGTATAATATTTAATATTTGTATTCGGCATTCAAAAGTGCTCACTTTCCTCTTATTTATTATTGATTACGATAACAATGTCTTCACTGTAGATAAAAAATAGCTTATTGATTGAGAGAAAGCCACTGACCAGTGAGCAATTTCCACAAACAGGAGTCCAAAATGGCGACCTGGTTAACTACCTCTTGTTAGGAGTGCATTATATCTCACTGAGGGAGGCTCACTGGCGGCTCAGGCTAGAAGCAGGCACAAGTGGCTTCTCAAATGCTTGACAATACACACAACCAGGGAGGACAGAGGAAGATTAGCAGCCCGCTGACCGGTTCACACTGAATGGGACTGCAGCAATGGGAACATCAGTCACATCAATGACTAAAAGACACCGGCTTTGATCATTTCATGACACATGTTCTTTCATTTCATGTTCTTACTGTGGCCTTTCCTCACACATTGGTGGGGATACATGATACAAGGGCTGCCGCTATTATTTGTGTAGTCCTCTAAGTGTTGTACTGATTATACTATCAAAAAAGCAGAAAGATTACTTTTGCTGTGTTTAAAAGCAATAATAAATAATTAACTGAAATAAATTATAGATCTCTTAAAATGTTTGAAAATGCAGCATAATTTTTTAGCTGTATTCATCTGTTGTTCTGAACCCATCCGATAAATTAGTTGCACTTTTTTTTCAATGTAAAAAATGTTTAGTAAAGTCAGTTTTTTCTCCACAAAGAATCAACATGTAAAAGTCCCTACATCCAGAGTTGAATAGATTTCTGCCTGACATCATCTTAGATTAGGATTGAAAGAGTTTCTTAAAGATGACAGGTTCTGAATAAAAAACATGTTATTTGTTTTATTTTTATTTGTATGCATCACACCAATAAGTGTAACGTTTTAATCTATATTTTAAACTGTTTTTATTCTTGTCTTGCTAAAGGCTCAACCGATGGCATGCATTGACCAGCAAACTGTTAAAACTGTTATATAGCTTTTATAAAGCTCCTCATTCTTGCTGCTGAAAAGTTTATTAAGTAGATTTAATGAACAAAGAAATAGCAATAAAAGTTTACTTACTTATTCACACATTGTTTCTGCATTTGGCTCAAATTTTGTTAAAATAAATAATTTGTAATGATACATAATGCTGTATGTCATTAGGTGTTACCACAAAGGATCAGGTTTAAGGATCAGAATCAAGCGGATGGTATTTTCTAAAAATAACATCTATATGAATACATGGACCCTTCCAGGATGACATGAAATTGTATCATGTTGGCTACTTAACACATCACATGGCAATGGTTTTATTATTTTGGAAACCTGTTATCTTTAACACCACAAACCAGGTCACAACATAGGAGTTATACGCCACTAAGAATATCAAAGTAGAGTCATTTGGTTAAAAAACAGATACAAACAGTAATATTAGCTGCACAGTTACAAAAATAGGTTAATTAAAATATTACTAGAATACCTTGTCAGTATTTGTTAAACTGTGATTGCAAAACACCACATTTTGCAAGAACCAATACCATTGTTTTCAAGTTTAGTACTTTTTTAGGATAAGTAACAAAAAGCATTTCGATATTTCAGCTGTTCTTGTCCCTATCTCAACTCCCTGGCAAATACAGGATAATGCTTTTAGAATTGAACAAAATAAAAATGTGCAGGTATATTTAGAAAAATGAGTGTATGTAGTGCATAAAGTTTGAGCAGCATATGCAAAAATTGTTCCTCCTCCTGTTGAGATTGGGAAAATAAAACCATGGGAGATGGCGAGAGGGAACAGGAGCGAGGATATTCTAACTCATAGCAGAGGGAGAGGCCTGACATTGTGTGCGCTGTCCCCTGCTGAGCTGCTGAAACACCTCACAGCTCCATATCTCAAAGATTGCATCTTTTATTCTCTGTAAATGTGGTTTGGGCTAAAACGACTGGTTCATTGTGTCTGAGAGGGTTGGATCTTGATAGCAGCGCATGTCTGGTCTGAATAGATTCCCTTTGTTGATCTCGTCCTCAATTTCTATCTCTTTACTGTGTTCCCCCCTGAGCTCGTATCCCATGCTCCATCTCTCCCTCTGCTGCAGCCATTTTTCTTCCACAACTACAAGAACACTGCAGTTAACCTTTCTCCATTATCTACATCCAAGTTTTTTTTTCCTCCTTCATTAGTTCTACTGAATGTTCTGAGCGCTATGTCCTCAGTCAAGATTGTAGTAAAGGAAGGCAGAGTTAGGATGAAACTGAATAAAAGAAAAGAAAAGGCAGCTGGGGCACCTCACTTTCCAGCTTGTCGGTATGACTGTGCTGCATTCAAGCAGCTTCAGCATATAGGCTGCATATTTTAAAACATCCTGCCTCACTCATCCGTCAGTGCACACAGCAGCAAGTGTCCTGAGGGATTTCCTCTGTCGTGAATGAGGGGTTGTACCTGTTCAGCAGTGCTGGCCTCCCCCATGGGGGGATACAGGAGATGAGAGACAGATAAGATGGATGGATGTGGTGATATAACGGTGTCAGCAGAAGGTCACTCAATAAAAAGTTATGGCCAGTAGAGTGCTCTGTCCAAATACTGCATTCAGTCTGAAGTTGGGAGGACACCTTCTGAGGCTCATGTGGTGAAACCCAGAAATGTCAAAAACATAATCCACCTGCTTTTTCTTTGTTCTATCTCCTCTAAGGAGTTTGACATAAGTGTATACTTTTTTTAGTCTGACATGTAGAATATTCAACCATATGAATCTACACATTAGAAATCCTCTATTGAAAGGTGAACAGGTGATACAAATGGTAATGGTAAATCAAAGCAGGAGTTTGTAGGAAGAAATGGTCAATGGTTTTTTTCAGTATCTTCTCAGTATCTGTAAATTGGACTGAGTTACATGCGTGGACTCACTTGCTCATCAGAGAATGTGTTTCTGTGGAAACACTGTGGTTTTTATATAGATTGTACTTTTATGAGAATGTTTTATTTGTGTTTTATTGAGTCCTTGTGTAACTTTTAGCTTTATCTGCTGGTTCGCACTTTTAACATGTAAGAATAGAAACAAACTCTCGGGGATTGTCAGGATGTGCAGCGAAATTGCTGGCACAGCCCAACAGAACCTCACTGACCTACACAGGGAGAGGTCAGTGGAAAAGGCTAGCCTGATCCTGGCAGGTCCTGATCACCCACTCCATGGTGACTTCAGGTTGTTTCCATCCAGACGCAGGTATCTGTTGCCAAGGTGCAGGACTAATAGCCTGAAAAAAATCCCTTTTCTAGGCAGCAATCAGATTATCATTTTAATGTTGAGATTTTACTCTGCGTTCTCATGTATGAATGTTTTTTTGTTTGTTTGTTTTTTTGTTTTACTCCTGGCTATGAAACAAATTACCCCTAAAGTATAGTAATGCTCATTTAAGTCTTGAACGTAAAGGTTTAGACAAAGATGTTGCCCAATATGTTAGTACTCTGAATATGTGTTGAGGATCAGTCTCAGCTACTACCACACCACATTTTAGGACAATATTTGCAAAACTGACTGAGTTACATTGATTTTTTTTTTTAAGTGAGTTGACTGTGGCAATTGGGTTGACTTCAAAAGTTATAAAGTTGTGGACAAACATCTAACAAATACTTTCCATTTGTCTGGTGGTTTATGAGGTATTTTGCTAACAGACAGATTGACAAACACACACCCATACACACATAGACAAAAACATTGTTGCCCACTTTAACCTTTTGGCTTAATTACAAGAACTAAATATATTACAGTTACACAGCTTAGCATTATTTAGAATATTCCGTTTAAATTTGGCAGCCAAAGACACATTACGGATAAATTAAGTAAACTGCACTTCCCTTCAAACATGTTGTCGTTCAGAGTGTCCGTATTAAGTCACTGTTTACTGACAGATGAGCTGGCAGCTCATTGGGATTATCTCCGACCACAAAATCTGTAAACTGAACTAATTCTGTCAGTACATCAAAATCCCATCTGGACTCAGACCATTTCTTGGTCAAAAAAGTCTTCATGTAATTTAATCCATTAGGGTTTAGACAGAATACTTGGTTTATTATATTTGAATGGATAACCTCTGTCTCACCTACTGAACTTTGGTCTTTTATGTGTTTTATGTGGGTGATAAAGTTTTTGCATTTTCAAACACTTTAGGGTCATTGATTAAAAAACATTAACACTTTAAAACCAAATTTAACACTTTGCTCTACTGTACATGCCAAAACAAAATTGTTTATTTTTACTTTCGTTGAGCTTTGAAGTAAAAGATATGAAATAAAATGTTATCATCTTTGCCTAATCCTAATGTATATCAGTTTTTATGATGTTGGACTAGGTTTTTGATCTTTGCAGAAGGTTCAGATCTCTGAAAGCCGATGAGAGCAAAGAGACAACTAGACACATATCAGTCACATGGAGTTTCTGTGTGTGTGTGAGGGGGGGGGGGGTGCATTTGTGTGTCAGAGAAAAAGAGAATAGAAAGGGTCAAAGCAGTATCTGTCACTGTCACTAACCAATCCCCTGGCTCACTCAAACACAATCATAAATCCACAGACACATAAAAACAGGTGCAGGATGCATTATTCATAGCTGTAATCAAAGGCAGACAAAAGCCTCTGTCTTTTGAGTCTTCTGGCCCATAGGAAACAGTTTATACACACACTACCGCTGTATAAATTCAAGTCAGTAGCAGTTTCTTCCAGCTGAAGTAAAAGAGAGAAATGGAGGTGAATAAGAGGAAAATCTGGAGGCTTAAAGGCTCTTTTTTTCCTTACCCACAGGCACTGTCATTCAGTTTCCTCTTCCTGTTTTACAGATTTAGAAAAAAAACTATTCTGTCTTAAGCAAAAGAGACAGTGCAGTTGAGATAAATTGACCAAGTGTGTTGCTTTTTGCTGAAATCTCCAGTGAAAGGGGATTTTTACAGAAGCTTGTCAAAAAGATTCCCATCTAAAATGTTTTAGGGTGAAATGTCATCAATATTTTATCAAAATACAGATGATAATAACAAATAAGGGTTAAAAACCCATGTTTTGAACTAATATTATAATGTACAAGAATTCATGGTGTGCTGCTTGTGAACCTAAAAGATGGGGACTTACCTCTGAGGTCATGGGACCTGGTTTAGTGTGTTTGCATGATGCCACTTTTGCTTTCCTTCCCTCCACATCCCTCTCCCAGAGCACAGCTGTAAAAAGCCCTGCTCTTAAAGCTTTCATCTCTGTCTAAATCCAAACCTGTGTTCCATTATTTATTTATCTACCACAGACTAGAAATACCCACTAAGATCCAACCGCCTTCGACAAGATTAGCCCCAGATTTTTTGTGGATCTCTGGGTAGAGCGGCCGCACACACATACAAATAAATGGACAGAATGAGCACACAAGTGTGGAGGTTCAAGCACACACCAATTCAGACATACGGTACACTATCAGTAAATAACTGGGACTGTGCACAGGTGTTGTGGTAATGCACCTGTACCAAGGCACCTGACAAACACCTGAATGCTATAGTCTTATCTGCCGGGACCAGGCTGTGGAAAAAGGCACCAGTCCTTTTGTGTGTGGCTCCAACTGTCTGTCTTTCCGACTTGTGTTTGTGTCCTTCTCTCTGTCCGCCTGCTCCCGAGCTTCCGTGTTCAGTATTTTCTCTATGACTTATCCAGTTGAAATTGATAGACTATAAACTCACTTTATCATGAATGATCTCCTGCTCCCTTCTTGCTTCTTTGCTGTTTCTGTTTTTATTTTCTCTAAAATGTCAGGGACCTTCTGCTGAGGCAGAACAAAGAGGCTCACAAGTTGTGTTGGAACTTAAAGTTGCACTAATAAGATCTTCTGTACCACAAAGTATGATCTGTTTCATTTTCAAATTAATGAAAAAAAGGACAATTCTGGTGAGATATTTATAAAGTTTGATCGTATCATGAGTTAGAATAATTAATGTCTATCGGCTGATAAGTAAGAAGGTACAATATGTGACAGTCCTTGATTGGAGCAGACTAAGGCTCTTGCATGCCTGAACAAGGCTGTTATGGAGTTGCCCGTGTGTGCTTTGGGTTTCACTGCATGTTGATGTTGTCACTGCAGCTGAGTTTGATGTAGATTTATCCCCATCGTGGTAGCAGGGCTTTGAATTTTAAAAATACTGGAGTGCGTCACTGATGTCATTTTGGTCTGTGTTACATAATAAGTCTCTTTCTCTGCCTCATCTCATTATGAAATGAGATTGAACAGTTGGCTGACATATCAGTACTTATTAATTGTGATTTATAAAAGATGCCTGAGATTTAGCCTCCTGCTGTTGATCAGTTGATCTGAAAATTAGAAAACCTCTGCAGCTGCGACAGCCCAAGGTTTTCTTGCTGCATTGCGTTTTGTGCAGTTGGACAGCTTCATTAGGGGATGAACTATCTATGGGTTGTGTAAGCTTTTACTACTGAAATTAGCCAAATATTTCTGCTTGTTATACATTCTTAACCATTAAACTAGCATTAAGCCACCTGTGAACAAAGACAGTGTAGACTGAACTAATTTTTTTGTTTCTTTATAAGTCATAAAAATGCTGAGTAAATGCCATGGCTAACACAACAACAAATGAGACAAACAACCATGTTGCCTCACCCTAACATCTACATCAGTTGTTCCCAAAGTTGGGATTACTATGGCCATCAAAGAACAAATGAGGGATCTTGAGATTTCCAGAAATTTGCCTATTTCGATCAGGAATAGTCAGAGTCTCTGCTGCTGTTATTTTGTGGGTCATTTGAAAAGCTCTTATTGACACTTATTAATCGAACATGCATAGTGCAGGTTGTGTATGTGTCCACCAGCCTTGAAGAATGTAGGAGGGCCAGAATTACTTTGAAAAAAAACAAAAAAAAAAGACATAGGTATTAAAACGACATGCAAGATCCAAACACACAAACTTAGATTTGACCTGGAAATTGTCCTGATTTGGGGGTTTTGGGTGTTATAGTTTCTGCTTTTTTGTTATGTCGGTATGTTTCAGTTACCTTGTAAATGCTTGTTTGTTATCAGTTTAGTGCTCTGTTTTTCACACCTGCCTCTCATCTGCTCATTGGCCCAGCTGTTTGCCATTCTGTAATCACTCCTCCCTATTATTTACACTCTTCAGTCCATGTAAGATTGCTGTCAGATCCTTGTATGTAATGCTTTTTTTTTTTTTTTTTACTTATTACACAGTTCTAAACATGATTGAGCTGTAGCCCATACCCACACCTCCTCCTCTGTGATTTCACCTGTTCCCAGTTTTTGAGATGTATCCCCAGTGGATCATCTTCCACCCAACTTTCTGCCTCTGTTCTTTCACACATGATGCTGATGTGTACTGTGAGCAGGGATCAGTGTTGACTTCAGAGGCCTTGTTTCCACAGTCCAGCCTGATGACTTTATGTCTCTTAAAGAAAGAAATAATTTTGCAGACAGGATTTGAGAGGTGAGATTGAGGGCACAAGACTTAAAATTGGGAAGGAGAAGGTGGGGAGGTGTGGAGGTGAATGGTCCACAGGGGAGGTGGCATCACACCTGAAAGGTGAAGATCAGACAGTGAAATAAATGAGGGAAGGTGCTGAGAGAGGTGAGGAGAAAAGGACATGCCCTCCTACTGTTGTCTGCCGGGTTTTTGGATAAATTGCTTCCGTTCTACCATGGAAGTACAGGTGGGGAAAGATGACCACAGCCTTGGGAGTGATGGGAAGGATTAGGCAGTAAAGACACTCAGGTGTTAATTTGCACATCATTTCACACCTTTGGCATCCAGACAACCAGAAAGCTTGAGACTTGGTAAATTGATAGCCTTGTCACCTCCCATCAGTTCTAGGGATTGCATTAACCAGCTCAACATCTATAACGCTTTGCTGCTGTTGATGGGATCCCCATCTCACTGCCTCTGCTTTCGTTTTCTTCTCATATTCCAACTTATCCAATATTCCTCTCTCATCCTGTCACTCTCTGCTGAGCCCTCTCACAGGACTCCCTTGCCCAAAAAAGGTGCCAAATGTAATAGAAGTGTGATAGTGTTTGGCTCCACGTCAGGACCTGGCAGCCGAGGATACAAAAGGAAATTATGTTTCTATGTTAAATTGGTTTTCTGGCATGTGATAAGTTAAGGTGAATTTTTAATCTATGACCTCAAAATATGTCGGATTCCCACCCTCCCTTTTCTTTCTCACAGCTTTTTTTGCCTCTCCCCCCTGCATCTTTCTTCTTGGCTATACTCCTCTTAAAAAAGTTAAAAAAAATAGCAGGTGTGAGACACCTTTGCTCCCCAACCAATTACCTCACCAGTGTGTAATCCTCCCCACCTTCAACTCTCTACCGCACTCTATCTTTTTTTCCTCCCTGCCGCTCTCAGTCCCTCTTCTCCACCTACGCAATTCTTTCTTTTTTTATCTATTTCCTTTATCCCTGCAGCTCTGCGGCTTGCCAATTACTGCAGCAATAAGCAGCTAGCTGAAGACACTCCCACAGGCAGTGTGATGCATGCGGGAGGTGTGCAGCTGACTGACATGTGACACAAAGTTTTCTCCCAAAGCCAGCACACGATCTGAGGAAGCCTGATACCCAGGCTCCACTGGGGCTTAGTGTTGCTGGCTTTACATGGCTACCCATTTGCTGCACCTCATACCAGGCGGTTGGCCACCTGCCTGCCTGACACTTTTCTTTTCAAGTGAACATCCTGAAGAGCTCATGGACAGGTGAACAAGCCAGAAACAGACATGTTGTGACACTTTACAGCACATAGCATCGGGGAAATGTAATCTCATAGTGCAGACTGTGTGTGTGTCCACAAGCCTTCTAGTTCCAATCTGATTTAAAGAAATCCAGTGCAGTTCAGTAAATATAACTGTTTAATTTGTGTTTGCGCTTTTTTTGTCAAATGTAAAAAGTTTGTATCTATCAAATGTTAAAAGAAGAAAATGTTGAATGTCTTGATGTGAAGACAAAAGCAGAGGGATATATTAAGTTCTGTCAAGCACTGATAAGAGTTTATGAAGAATCTGATTCACAGTAATTAAAACTCTGTCTGCCCTTTCGCTGCAACATTTCGTGGCTGTTGTCTTCTTCTGACAGCGTGCATATCCTCTTCTGTCAGGATATTTCTTTGGTCAAAGAGATTACCAAGTAAAGCAGGGAGGGTTGGCTTAATTTTTTTTTTTTTTTTTTGAGTGTCAGTCTCTTCCTGCACACCATCAGCTTTTATTCTTGATGCTAGACAGCGATGGTGCTGCTGAGAATACATTAGAAGAGGCTACCATTTCACTAGAATTAATCTTGACGTGATACAGGGAAGTGGAGAGTAGGAGCAGCAGGTTGAAACAGATCCAACTGTTCATCATCAGAGACATCAATCACAGACATGCTCAGAAGGCACATCAGCACGCTAAGACATTCTCACATATGTTCTCATATACCATAATCCTCTTTCTGCTCTCAGCCAATCAACTGCCATCGGCTCAAGAGCCAATCAGGAGGGAGGATCTCTGCTGGAGATGTTGAGGAGCTACAGAGAAGGGACTGTGTCAAAGTCGTACCCTGTGAGGCAACACTGCATTAAAATTCATACTGTGCCAAAGCACCAGACTGAATACTGATCAGCACACAGGTTCTGTCCCACAGCGCAGTAACAAAACTGATTCAGGTAGATATCGTGCAACCTGTATAGCCACATAAATGTATTAAACAGAGAGAAGCATAAGCAACAAGAAGAGAAATTAAGAACCTTAGGAAAGAGTGAGAGATAAAGAAATACAGTGTGAGTGAGATTACATTATACAAGATGATTGTGTCTCTGATGTGGTGCTGAAACAATTATGTGAGGAAGGAGAGTGTAGCATATCTGTTTATGGCAGTGTGTGTGGGCAGATAAGGTCATGTAATCATACGCTGCTACTATTTTTTTTTTCTCTGTACATTATGGTTGTGCTCCTGAGTAAAATGAAAAAAAAAAAACAGTATTTTTTTTCATTTTTTTCTTGCCTTTGTATGTTATAAATAAAAGCCAGGGGTCAAGCATAGACAGACATTCTAGTTTGTTGTAAATCTGGCAAATGTGGGATTAGAATAGGAAATTGTTCACACACACCTATATATATATATATCTTTTAGCTGTTCCCTTTTCAAGGGTCACCACAGCAAGTCATCCTCCTCCATCTAACTCTGTCCTCTGTCCTTACTCCAACTACCTCCAAGTCCTCTCTAACTACATCCATATGTGTCCTCTTTATCTTTTTCCTGGCAGCTGCGTCTCTAACACCCTCCTACCAATATACCCACTGTCCCTCCTCTGCACATGTCCAAACCATTCTGTGCTGTACCTCTAATGACCTCATTCCTGATCCTGTCCATCCTTGTCCCTCCCTAGGGGAACCTCTACATCTTCAGCTCTGCCACTTCCTGTTCTGTCTCCTGTCTTTTTGTCTGTCCCACTGTCTCCAAACCATACAACATAGCTGGTCTCACCACTGTCTTGTAAACCTTTCCTTTGACCTTTGCTACCACCCTTTTATTACAAATCACTCCTGAAACTTTCCTCCATCCATTCCATCCTGTGCTCTCTTCTTCACCTATTTGCAACACACCCATTTTCCTGGACAGTCGACAAGGGTCACAAGTTTTATTGTCGTGATGCCATTTTAACCTAGAAAAATCTCAATACTAATAAAACAGTTTACAGTTTGAACTTATGTAGGCATGGGTAATAAAAAATAGTCTCCAAGCTAAAAAGTATAGTGTATTACAAATCCAAATCAAATAAAAAATAGCGATGTCAGTCACTTATTTTTCTTTTTCTGATTTATACATGGGTTTGTTTGAGTACATGTTAAATCACTGACAGTCCTGGTTTGACTGGAGTCTAGATTGCGTGACCTTAATCCTTCACCTGATGCTGACCAGCAACCCTCTGTGTTGTAAATAAACAGCAGGGAGACAGAGAAAGCTGTAGCAATCATAGCAAGACATGAATAATGCTACAGTCGTGAGGAATCAGTGAGTGAACTCATGACCTGCTTGGATTTGGGGCAATGCACAAGGAACAACAAAGAGGAGCACAACCAGAAAATCCAACTTATTCTTTTTTTTCAATTATTCATTTTTCTCTTTCTTTAATCCCATCTAAATTCCTCTGTCACTCTGCTCAATGTGATGTGAAATCTTTGTTTATTTTCCACTGTAAGTCAGACTCACAGATAACAGGATGGTTCTGCATTTTCATAAATGAGTAAGTTGTAGATGTCTTTATAAAATATGAATTTTAGTAGCACAGCAGTTGTGTGTCTCATTATTTTTACACAAAATGGCTGAAATCCAACCATATGTGCATAAACTGAAATTATTTGCCACAGCTGCTCCACTGTTGCTGTACAGCACAGTTCATCGGGTCTGTGCCAAGCGCATGCATCACCACATATATACTGTATATATATATATATATATATACACTTGTTCACACACTTGCACCAAACCAACAAGTGGTCCCTAGGCTTCTGTTGAGTCAGCTCCTAAAAAATCAACATCTCGCTCTTTGGCTTTTTCTTTTCAAGTCAGTCCTCCGAGACAAAGAAAAAAAATAACTGTCTGTCGCCACCTCACCACTTCACAAGAAGAATCGATAAAACAAAGTCAAATAGTTTTCACCAAATAATCCTCCATTTCTCTGTTCAAAGATGTGTCGGAAATCTGGAGCCGAAGCAGTGGACCAGGCCTCTACTCATTTCCATTAAAATTTCTCTAATCTCTAAAACACTAGAAGTGTCTCCTGCTGTCAGACAATAGACAGCTGGAGGATACAATCATTCCGAACATACACTAATGAGACAGGCTTCATGTATTTTCAATTAATGAAGCCTGTCTTGTTGATGGTGAACCAAATGTGTGATCAAACATACATTTAGGCTCGGGTGCATTTGGATACCATTAATTATTGCCTTTTTAGCCACTTATCCAGATTTATTCAAGATATATTTTGAATCCATCCATTCCTTTTCTGTATAGCTTCATCATGTTCAGGGTTTCAGAAAACTGGTGCCTATTTTCAGCAGTCAATGGGCAAGAGATTGAGGTACATTTTTTACAATTTGCCTGTTCAGGTTATTTATACTTTGAATTTGAACTTAAGCTGCAGATCTTTGATTTCAAAAGTTTTTACATCTGAACCCCCATTATTCGGCCTAATTACGAATAAGGTATAGACCTCAAAACCGTGTTATTGACAGGTGTTTGCTATGCCCTTCAAAGTTTATTTATTTATTAAGAAGTTAAAGAAGACATTCAAAGGTTGCTGGTTTGGTTCTCAATAGGGTCATCGTTTCATGAGTCCTATTCAAATTTTACGTATCTCATTTTAGCAATCCTTTTTGACATTTTTGCATTTTTCACATGGGTCACACACACCAGCAGAGGGCTCTGTGGCGCAATGGATAGCACACTGAACTTCTAGTACTGTTGTGGAAGACATTCAAAGGTTGTGGGTTCGAGTCCCACCAGAGTTGAAGTTTATTGAGATCTCTGTTAAGCATGGAGTTTGGCAGTTTTCACATTTTGTCTCTGTGGGTCAATAGATAGCGCCTAGGACTTCTGGTGAGAATTAGGTTGCTGTTTAATAAGCCTCTTTAAAGATTGCGTTTGACCATACTCTATCTCACAATCTTCGGAGTATTATTCAATTATCACTCATCTCTATTTGGAATTTTTCACATTTTTGAGTTATGGAGGTAAAAGGCTTTGTGGTGCATTGGATAGCGCACAGGACTTCTGGTGAGAATTAGGCAGGTTGTAGTTTAGTTAGCCTTTTAAAATCATCTTAGTGACTTAAACGTTATCTCAATGTAACAAGCGAATTATGACAGGTTTATGCAAACAGAGGGCTCTGTGGTGCAATGGGCTTCTTGTGATATTAAAGAAAGACATTCAAAGGTTGTATGTTTGCGTCTCACTAGAGTCATAGTTTAATGAGTCCTATCAAAATTTTATGACTCATTTTAACAAGGGTCTTTGACACGTTTGCATTTTTCACATGGGTCAATAACATTAGCAAAGGGCTCTGTGGCGCAATGGATAGCGCATTGGGCTTCTAGTGCTATTGAAGAAGACATTCAAAGGTTGTGGGTTGGAGTCCCACCAGAGTCGTGTTCTTTTGAGGCTTCTTGAAATATCACTCTTCTCCGGTCAGCATGGACTTTTGCACTTTTCACATTGGTATGTCTTTGTTTTTGTGGAACTATTGATAGAACATAGGACTTCTGGTAAGAATAAAAAAGACTTTGAAAGGTTGTAGTTTAGTTAGCCTTTAAAAAATCTCATTAAACTACACGTTATCTCAATGTAGCATCATTGATGGGTTTATGCAGACAGAGGGCTCTGTGGTGCAATGGGCTTCTAGTGAAATAAAAATGTGGTATTTTGGCCCTTCTGCACTGTACATTTTAGGATCCTTTAAAAATTATTTTATTTGCTTTTAAAAGCTCTTAATGTCCTTGCTCCACCCTACCTGTCTGAACTGCTACATCCCCACACACCGTCTCGATCCCTCAGGCCAGCTGATCAGCTGCTCCTGAGTGTGCCAAAGATGAAGTGTAAGCTCAGAGGAGACCGTGCTTCTCCTGTGGCAGCTTCTAGTTTATGGAATAACCTTCCCTTGGACATCAGACAGGCATCTTCCCTGTCTGTTTTTAAATCCCTTCTTAAAACCCATCTCTTCTCCTTGGCCTTTGACACCATCTGAAATGTTGACTTTTAATTGTTTTTAATTTTTTGATTTTTAATTTTATTTTTATCTATTTCATTTAATTTCTTTCTGACTGATTATATGATTGTTTTATTATGTGTTCAGCTGTTTGGTCCTGTGAGTGTTTAAAGTGTTCTATAAATAAAGCTGGTATGGTTTGGAATGGTATAAACCTAAACAAATCTGTCACAGAGATAACAAACCTTCATGCAACAAAATCAACAGTTTTATATATTTTGAGAAAAAAATGGACAATTATAAAAGATAATACTAATGAGCAATTGCAGGATAGTTTTCAAGATAATGAAAAAAACCCTTCTCAATATCCAGTTTTATGAAGAATATGCTCAACTTAGTTGGCGTATTGTTATGAAAAAAATAAAAAAAAACAAACAGTAGAAAAAAAATCAATGAATTAAATTGCAATGACATGGAATAAATGTACTCACAAAGTGTTTTTTTATGTTTGATTTTCATGCTAGCCACAAAGTAGGCACTGTATAAGCCTCTTTGCAGCAAGCATGACTTTTAAAGAAATGTCAGCTGTGGAAAAAAAAATGAAAATCAAAGAAGTGTAAATTTAATGTTATGTTGGTGGATGTTTGAAGACGTTGACATCCTCTCCGAGTGGTGAAGCTGTGGATTTTGATCATAGATATAGAGAGGCTTTGATAGAATGAGGCATTTCTGGACAGATCCCATCAGATTGAGGAGGATAAGCTGCTTTGGGCATGCAGTCAGAGCACAACTGATCTAAAAACTGTCAGTTTTCCCAAAAATAAAAGAAGGAATCAATTCTATCTTTGCTGATGGAAATTAAATTTTTAGATGATGAGAAGAAATGAGCCATGAAGAAATAAAAAGGAAAGAGTATTTGTCCTATTAACTCTTGTTCCTCTGATTCTTTAAGAAATGCTCTGCATAATGTGCTAAAACCTCCTCCTGCTCGCTTACCAACTCATTTAGCTACTCTGAGGGGACACCTGGAAATTCACAAGTCAGCCATAGTATTGATGCTCTGAAATGAGTGCAGCAAGTTTCATGATTGACTTGACACAGACTGTGTGTTCATGGTGTTACATGTTGTAAGTATGTTTGTCTCTACAAAACCTAGTATCCATATTTGGATTACCCTTGTGAAAACAGTATTATTGAAAGGCAGGAGTTGTTCACTGTTGTCCAGTATTCAGTAGTGTGTTGTTAAAATAAATTACAGTGGATGCACTGTAAAAAGACCATAAAACACTAACATGTCTGCTGCCAGTGCTTTACTGTTATTTTACCGTGACTTACTGGAGCAGTTACAAATTTGTTTGACAAGGTATAATTTAGCACTCGCACACTGATGGTGATTTGCTGTGGCCTGTAATATGCATTCATTTTAGCCTATATCAAAGCATAATTTTCAATTCGTTAATTTGTCATTTTGTTAAATAATTAATCGTTTAGTCTCTCCCAGATCTAAATAAGTTTATACTGAAAGTGGTAAAAAGAAGCAAATAAACTAAATAAAGAGCCAAATTATTTTCATAAATAGTTATCAGCACCAGAAAGTGTAAATTGTAAAGATAAAGATTAAAAAACAGGTAAAATCTAGGCTGAGTAGTAGTTAACTGTATGTTTCTCTCTGTATGTGACTTCATATGCTTAGATTGGTTGAGAGAATGAAGGTATTTGTCTCAGGCAACGCTGAAAGTAAAATAGCTAAATAATGCACATGCTCTGAAAACCTTGGGTGGGATGTTGTAGTCTCCCTTTCAGCAGCTATGTTTAGTTTAACCTGCAGGTCAAAGTGAGGTGAACCTTAAATGCTGCAGAAGCTTTTACATTTTACAGCCAGAAATGTTTGTGGCTCTACTCTCCCTCTGCGGGTTCCCATTTCGGTTCTGGCTGCCTCGTCGTTCTCAGCCTGAGCCTTTATTTCCCTCCCTGGTTCTGTTCACTCATCCTCCTCCATCTTCTCATCTGCTTCTTGCTCTCCTGCTTTCAGTTTCTTTGTATAACTCTGTCTGCTTCTCTTTTTTTCCCTCTTTGCTCTTTTAAGAACCTTCAAGTAGGCCCCCTCTTCCCTTGGTGCCTTGAGTGGCCCTGTTGATCCGTCTCTGTAGAACAGCGTGCCGTCTGTTAGCAGAGACCAACATGGCTGCGGCACCCAGACTATAAATAACTTGGTCTCACAGTGTTCGGTCCAAGACGAGACCGAGAGCCAGAGGGAGAGCAATCTGCCGTCTCCCTCAAGATAGGCTCGAAGGTGCAAATGAGACAGTTTACTCTGCTCAACCTTCAGCATCGAAACCTTTGTCAGAACCCAGTGAATAAATTGATTCTGGATTTATTAATTACTAGAATAAAATGAAGACTGTAAAACTGCATTGTCTGCAGTGTTGGTCACTTTAAAAAAGTTGTTATAATGTTTAGTTTTTGTATGGTACATTGTGCTGAAGAACTTCGACAATATTGTGTTGTTTGAATTTCAATTAAAAGCCTGGAATTCTTTAAAGGAATACATGTCGCCCGCCACCATTCATACCAGAGTTTTAAACTAAGATTATCTTATGTTAAAATTAATGAGGTGTGGCTGCCTCCAGTTGTTATTCAGTTGTTTAGTTACATACAATAAATATTTCCAAAATGTTTTCATAGAATCCATCCAGTAAATCAAGAGATTTTTTTCTAACAAACAGAGTTAACTCCAAATAGTTAATGGCAACACTTTTACCAAAGATCTTGGCTCTCTTGATTTCAGACGTTTCAAATTTTGCTGACTCCAAAAATTAATCATTTGTAGATGAACACTTAATAATTACTTTCTATCCAGACACACACGTGCACATACGCACACACACAGACATGAACAAAAATATTATTGTGTCTTTTCTGAAGCGTGCAATTATGACGTTATGGATAAACACATTACCATAATTACAAGAAGATTTTGTAATTACTGTGTTATATGCAGCATATTCAGTGGATTTCTTTTTCTTTATTTGTTTGTTTTAATAATGTTAAAGGGAACAAATTAAATTTATTACTTTAAGAGGGTAGTGTGAAAATCTATTTCTTTTTACGTGCCGTGAGCTAGCATCTGCTCATCGGACTGAATAATTTATCAGTCTAGCTCTAATGTCTATTATAAAATCTTGTAGTTGGTCCATTTTACAGAAACAAAGCTTTCTTACAACCAGACTAAGAGTCCACCTTTCTGTCCTTATTTGGTGGCTTACTCAGTATAACTGACAGCACTCTCACCAGCCCAAACAGACCAAACTTCAGTGTATGACTCACCAGAGTCAGAGCACTGTCTCAGCTATGATTATGTACAGCATGAAATCATGTTAACACGTTCATGTTTGTTGTGTGATAAAAGCAGCAGTAGTTCGGTAATAGACTGACGGTATGTTCAGGAAGCACCCCGCCTCTCACCCGGTGACAGAATCCCTTCTCCCACCACCCTAAACAGAAAAAAGCAGACGGAAAAATAAATGAAGGATTGAGGTTTGCAAAAATCTTTCTATTTCTATTTCTATTTCTATTAAGTTTCAATGTAATTCACATACAGTGCTGTGCAAACAGTTTTAACCCACCCCTAATTTCATTATACTTTGTTTCCAAGGAGTCAGACTTTGTTGTAATCTTTTGAAGTGATCTAGATCATTAGTTCTCCAGACTTTCTGAAGGTCTTCCAAAGCTTTGATTCAGACATTGTCTGCTTTTTTACTCATTTTCTGTTTAGTGCTCGTACCTGACCATGACAGCATATTGTGCAGTGTGTGCTTAAAAATAAGTCAAGTGGACAAGTGTAGGACTAAAGAGGAAATGTCTGGTCTAAATGAACAGTATCTGAAATTTGGGTCTTTAGGAAAAAGGGAAACAAAATCCAACAAAGACATGACACGGGATACATTATCCTTCAGTTGATCATTTACTGTATCCCAAGTTTTCAGGTAACAGCTCTTTTGGAATCACCTTGTTGGTACTTAAATACTTTTATATCTACCAAACTGTCTTATTGTTATTGCTTTTTTATAGCTTCAACAAAAGAAATGTGGCAGACTGCTTTTAACAAAGAAACTAAAGGTCCAATTTAAAACTGGTTCTTTGCTGAGTTGTCTGTTATGTGTCGACACAACATTGATTCAGCTTTTGACTTCAGGAGCCCTATTATATCTGAAGGTCAGAGTTAAAGGGTTTATGACACAGACAAATAAAGAACTGAAAATAACTTAACTACAAATAAGTAAAAAAGCAATATATATATCTTTTTTTGTTTGAAATTTGCTTGTGTATTTCTAGCGTCGTCAATTTACAGTTTTTGGCAAAAACTTGTAACAACAAAAGCACATTCAAGGCTATCTTTTACCTCAGTTATGTCTACAATAAATGTCTGAAACCAGCTAATTAAAATAAGAATTATTTTTGTCAAGGGGACAACTAAACCTAATTTGAGTTGTACAGTAAAGCTGCAAAACAAAGTCATCAGGGTCTCGTATGTGAGATCAATGAACTTGCCAATGATCCCAAAAAATGAGAATCAGTAAATCTGCCCAGAGCCAGATTCTGCCTTTTCAGCACTGTTTGTTTTGAGGAATTGTGTGTTTGAGAGTTTTCTCCTCCATCTGTTGCCCAAAAACTTGTAGACAGAAGCTTTGAGATCGTGTCATGATGCTTTAAGCAAGCTGTCACCTAAATAATATTACTGTTCTGCCTAATCTTAGTGGTTTTTGGGTAAATAAAATAAAATAAAAATAGAGTGCCTTATTTCTATTTTTAACCAAATTCCCTCAGGAGAGCAATGAAGTATCTTTCTATTCTCTTACAGTATGATGCTTTAGTGGTGATTGTGTTCAAACTTGGAACATTATTGTTTGTCAGTGCAGAAAGAGATGGATGGAGATGTTCTAGTCTGTGTCTTCTCATGAACATATGGATTTCATAGCACTGCACATATTGTGGATGCACAGTCCATTAGGTCTGACAACGAGAGCTTTACGGAGATGACAAACCTACTCTTCTCTCTTGGGTGGCATCCTGTATTATAAGCCTTCTAGATGTTTCTTTTTACTTAATCACATAAAGAAAAGATAAAAACTTAGTTCAACACCTGACATTTAAATTTGCAGTTTTTCCTGCGAAAGTTTTATGCTCCCTGATGCTTTGTGCTGGTGTGCTCTTTTTGGTTGAATTCTTTTCTGTCCGGTCTAAAACGAGTGTTTGTGTGTTTCCTTTCTTCCAGGTGACAGTAACCCTAAGGAGAGCAGCCCCTTCATCAACAGCAGTGATGCTGCCGCAGAAAAGAGCCAGCAATATGATGGGAAGAACATGGCCTTGTTTGAGGTACAGACTAATACTCTGCACACACACACACAGATTTGGTAATATACACATTGGGAAGGTAGGTAGGAAACGGGGTAAACTCCTTCTCACAGTTTGGTGATTGAATAAGGGCTCTGACATCGATTAATGAGGGTAATTATTGTGTGAAGGGCATGTTAGAACCTCAGGTTATTGCAGGCAAAACTCACACTGCTACAAGAACAAACTTCAACAAAACAATTTGCCTCAGCTCTGCACAAATGTATTTACATAGTGCTCTCAGTGGAATTTTCAGATTGAAAAAGAGAAACATCTTCTTGTGTGAGCATTTTTTTTATTTGTACCTTGGTATTAAAAAGGGGGGGTGGGGGGCTGAATAGGTCATTAATCCCAGGTGATTTATGGACCCCTCTACTACAATAGTAAGTCCGATTTGGAGAGTTGAGAGGGTTAACACTCTTGCTGACTGCCCACCTTTTTGTCTGTGTGTGTGTCTCTGCAGGAGGAGATGGACACCAGGCCCATGGTGTCATCTCTTCTCAGCAGCCTGGCCAACTACTCCAACCTGCCTCAAGGTAGCAAGGAACACGAGGAGGCTGAGAACAATGAGGCAGAGTCAGCACGCAAGAAACCAGTCAAGGTATTGACCAAGAATAAAGGACTGCATTAGTCTTTATGGAGCACAATGACTTTATTCATAAAATCTGAGAGAACAGAGAGAAATTATACAACTGGAATCAACGTAAAGCAGCTGATGGTCATTACCCCCCATGAATGTGTTCTTCATGTGCAAACAAAATGACCCTCACCCATCAACCTATCACTAGTAGGTCCTTAAGGTAAAACAAGTTGGAGCCTCTATAAATCCAACTTGTTTCTCCAGCATTTCCAACAGATGCTAGACTAGACTGAAGTCTTGAAATTTCTCGAGACTGTGTTTTTCAAAACATTCTTGAGTCATTTCTGCCATGTGGCAGGGCACATTTTTAGGCTGAAAGAGGGTGCTGTCATCAGGAAATGCTTCTTTGCTAAAAGGATGTGCAGTCATGAGAAAAAAAAAGTACAACCTCTTTTAATTCTAGAGTTTTATATAATAGGACAAAATAAAAATGATCCGGTCACATATCAGATTCCACATTGTGTGAAAAACTAACTAACTCCATATTGTACTCTTTCCCCCATGACTGTAGTTGGTCAGCATGTAGGCACATACAGTCGGTAGGTGGTAACTATTAAAGAATCATCTACTAGAATAGCAGGACTTAAGATTTCCCAGCAGAACATTGCCCAAAGCATCACACTGCCTCTTCTGATTGATTATGTCTTCCCTAGACAAACTACACATTTGGACCCAATTATTGTAATTTAATGGGCCGAAGCTCCTTCATTTCTCAGTGGTTTAGCTCTGATGCTCATCTGCCCATTTTTGGCCCTTTCAGCTTTGGACGTGAGCTAATATGGGCACCACTAGAACTACCCAACACAATACACAACTAACTTAGATAGAGTGTTTGTTCTGAGACATGTTTCTGTTGTAATCAACATTTATTTTCCTTCTTTTTTGAACTGCAAAAGTGTAACAATTTCTATAATCCCTAGTAATGCTTTTAAACACTGAGGTATTGATGCATTTAAAAAAAAAATTGAATATATTTACATAAAATGTGCTTTAAAACCAGCCTGATGCAATTCACTGTGAGTTCTCAGCAGACTTGACTATTTTTGCAGTACAGCTGTAATGAAGCGTAGATTAATAATGACATCAGCTGCAATGGAGATGATAAGATTGCAATGATAGATAAAGCTGTCTTTACAAAAATGGCAGGGTTTTGGTATGAAAAAAAAAAATCCTTCCTCAAACAAATTAATAAGTTTTCCCAATCTGACTCTCTGCTCAACATTTGGATTTTTGCATCAGTTCAACACTTCCTGCTGGATTTACATTTAATCCAGCAGTAATGTTATTTATTGCACACTCAGGGTATCTTGCTTTGCCAGAAATGTCTGTCACTGTTTTCTTGTAGCTTCATGGATGGCCATTAAGTGTTGCCAAATATAGATTCAGGTAATGAATCTCTAATGGCCCAGTTTCTAATTGTTTCTGTGCAAACTGGAAAGCGAGTAAAAATGATACCAGCAGAGAAGTTGTCAATCATCCTCTGCTTTCTCTGCTGATATTAAAAACTCCCAGTTCGTGCTACTGAAATGCATTTTAAATGCCACTCACTAATGAGTTCCCTGCACATCGTCCTGTGGTATTTTTTTTTCACTCTCGGCTGTTGAGATGCCCGCAGGAAGGAGTTTTATGTTTAATTTATTTATTTATTTCACATTATAAACAGAGAGTCAGCTGCATTATCAATCTTATAGGAAATTGTGGTCTAACCTCATACCAATAGGCTATTAGGGAAAGCTAAAATGATAAGAGAATAATAATGAAGGACACATCAGTGTGACAGACTGGCACACGCTGACTTTCAGAAGTTTGACTTCAGAGTCAGCTCATGTGATGTAAGACACACTTTAGAAATTGAAACGCCGCGGCGCTGACAAGTTGACAGCTCTTCTTTGACCTTTGATGCATCTGTCTTTCCAGGTGTCCAATCAGTCGGATATTCTTCTTCACTCTCTGCCTTTGTCCCTTTTTTGTTTCAGTCAATTTTCCACTCTTCTTTGAACCTTTTGTCCTGATTCTTTTCCACCCAGGTGTTGTGTTTTCTTTTTCACCTTGAAGTAAATCACTGAAGACGACCCTGGTGATCAGTGTACTTACTGTATCAGGTACTCTTTACAGATAAGGCCAGCTGTCCAAACTCACAAGAGAAATGGATTTTTAAAGGTGCGATTCAACTGAGAAGCAAATTATTGGTTTCTGTACTGTGCAAAAGGATAATGGTATGACAGAAGTAAATCTTGCAAAAAAGATATTTTAAATGAAAAAAATGCATCACAGGTATATCAACATTTTTTAAAAGATGTTAGCCTTATTTTACTGGTAGGTGATGTTTTGTTATTTGTTATAGATATGGTTTAGTTTTAAAGAAACACCCAACATTTTTCATGTGCTCTAAAACGTAAGCAAAAAAATGATAAGGGCCCTCCAAAAACTATTGTTTATCTGTTGTATTTTATATTCAGCTTAATTAACATTTGATTATGAATAAAATAAGTTGTATCAAATTGTTGAATTAAGTGGCACAACGTTTTGTAGAGAGGTGCAGACATTTATGTTTTGGAGGAGCTTCTTTTAATTCCTGTGATGATCTCTTATATCATTTTTTAAATTGTGTCATTAATATCAATAAAACCAATAAATACCAACAAAACTAATGGCACCATCCATCAAGCTTTATGTTAATTGCATTCTTTGTTTTTCATTTTTTTAATCGGTATTATGCGTATTAAGTGTTTACTTTTGCATGAACACCCTGTCTGTTGGCTGAGCAATATCTAGTTTGTCAAAAGTGTAAATTGTGAAACATTTCCCATTGTGAATACTTTAACATGATTTAGTTTTCAGGGTAAAGATATCACTTTTATTCACATTAAATAGATCTAACTTCACAAATCCTTTTAACCAAAGGAGCAAAACATATTACAATGCTTTGTTTTTGGTAATTAAAAGGATGATCTTTTTGATTTTATTTGCATGTGTTCTTGTGTATCTAAGATGGCTGCCTCCAGTTTAATGAAACTCTTTACTTTTGAAAGCTTCAGCAGCAGTCTTTTTTCCCGGAACAATTTTCAGTTTAGCTAAAGTACAGAGTGTATTATGGGCAGCAATACCACTTTTCTGCCCTATAAATTGTTCTAATGAAAAAGGCAGCAAGAACTGTTTACTGGTAAGTGCCTGGGGACACAGTTTGTAAAAGCAAACATATTTTGTGTGAACAAACCTTCATATTGTTTTAGAAGCTACATATTTACTACCTAATTGTAGAAATAAAATTTTGTAGGTTGTAACTTTAGATATTAACAGTTGCCTGATAAGCTTCATATGGAATCCATGTTTCATTGCTCAGTACTCCTGAATGTAAAGTTCAGCTCTCCTTAGCTCAGGTAACACTGTGAGCAGGTCTAATCTCCCCCCGTCACTCCAGCCCACTCTGTACATTAATTAGACCTCACTCTGCACCAAGCTGCTGCTTCTCCCATCAGCAGCCCATTCCAGAGGCAATCTCTCCATCGCCACGAGAGGCTTTTCATTAACGCAGCCCGCAGCGTTTTATCACTCACACAGCGACCCCTCTCTTTCTTCCCCATCACCTCCCCCCCCCACATCTAACTCTCCTCACCCCTCCTCGGTCACCGACTCCTTCATCATTGCAGCCTCGAGTGAGCGAGTGAAGAGGAGGAGATGAAGGCAGCAGCTTTTCTTTGGCGCAGTGTGAAAGCCAAGATTAGAGAAACGGTTGGTTTGGGACATGAGGGACCGCACTGGAGGTCACGCAGGTTACAACGGAGACTGGTCACAGCAGATCCCCTGGCAGTTTTTAACTATGCTGACCTTTATGATAAGAGGGCAAACAAACATATGTGTTTATAGTTTATACATGTTATACATGTTATCTGAAGGTGTTTCCAATACTCCCATATCACAGTATTTTATCAAATAGTCTATGTATGACTACAACATTAAAAAAAAAAAAAAAAAAAAAGATTTTGTCATGGCTTTTGGCTTATGTGTGTCACACAAAAGTTATCAGTGACCCCATCTGGCCACTACTTTGAAAACTTTGTGGAGGTGTCCCTGTACGAGACAAAGAGAACAGATGTAATTTCCTTGACGTCGTAAATCCAGTTCTCATTAAGATCTGACAGCAGCACAGTTGCGATGCTTCTGTTGTCTTATAATCTTTTTAAGAAGATAAAAGGAAAGACCTTTTCTTGCCAGAGAAAAAGGCAATGAATCATTATTTTAGGTCTTGTCTTGACGTGAGACCTTTAGTTGCTGTTATTTGTTTTACAAGACGAATGGTTAAACCAGTTACCGCCTGAATGTGACCACGTGTCTGTCTGTAAAAATGCCAGGATTCCCACCATCTTTGTGGTTCAGAAATCAAGCTGAGCACAATTTCATGTAGACAAAACAACAATTAAGAGTCTGTTATTTTCCATTTAATTATATCCTATGGCTGTGAGCATAAATTGCAACCTGAGAAAACTGAGGGTCAGTTAATAATACCGTTTTATACTCATTTCCTCCAATAAAGCTCATAAAAACACATTTACTTTATGTCCTTCAAACCAGGGACTAAACACAATTTGATGCACACTTCATTACGTTGATTCAGAATATGTTTTAGTTGAGTGCACCTGGCAGGAATTATAAGAACATTTGTCCAGACGCTCTCCGTCTCTCCCTTTTACAGCCTAATGTTCCATCACAGAAATGTTGTTTCCTTTCTGGGAGTTTTATGATCCCACTCGTCGCTCTGCTTTCCACCTCTCCCCCCTCACATCCTGCCCCTCTCATTAGACCGATGTACCAAATCGGTATTCCCATCAGCAGCAGCCCTCTCAAGGATGAGTCCTGCTTATTGTCAATTTGTGTTATTTATTACTGCAGAGCTAAATAGAAATTTCACAGCTCATGTATTGTTCACTTACCTCAGAGACCAAGCTAAAAGGCTCAGCAGAAGGGTTTGTTCTGCACTGTTCTCCAACTATTTTTCTGTTTACCATTTACATCATATTTTCTCCTGATTAATTTTGATTCATAGTTTAATTATCTTTTTTGCACAGATAATGACTGAAACACTGCATCTGTTTCAGAATATTAGCTCTGTTTACCCAAAAATTATTTGCATTAAATACCCAAATTTCTGATTCATTTTTAGTTTTGAATTTTAATGAAACTATCAGGAAGGAAGAACTAAATGTACATTTAAAACTGAATAATTTTCTGAAGTCAATCCAATTCAATATGGCCACCACAGCTGATTAACCTTAACCAAGACAAAAATGGCTGTAACTCAGCCAGCTTTACAGACATTGAGCTAAAATTTGATGTGGTAATAACAAAGAATTAGTCACAACACATACCCTGTGTATGACATCTTGCAGGACTGGATGGATTTTTACACAATGTTATATTCAGGGTTTGACCAAAATGGCTCCAACCCCGTCATTTGTCAACATAAAATGATCTTACTCTAAAACTCTGGTACAAAAGGTGCAGGGCAACATGAATCCTTCAAGAAATGTTAGGCTTTTAATTTGTTGGAGAATTTATATACAATTTTGACCCACCTGCACTTTTTTTCTGTCAAATGTTCATGTGAGCCTTAATTTAAGTATTTCAGAGTCGAGCTGTAAAACCTCTGGATTCACAGATGAAAAAAAATATTTCTTTCATTTCTTGATTTTATTGCACAGTCACACTAACTTTTCACAGCTGACAGTACCACATGAGGCTCTGAGACTTTTACTTTAGAATATTCTAGTAACACATGTAGATTTTATTTTTGAGCTGGTGAGTTCTCAGCTCCACGGAGGCTAAAGCATTCAGTGTTTTACAGAGAACCGTTTTACATGTGCACACACACACACACACACACACACACACACACAAACCAACCTGACCGCAGATCGACTGGTTCATCCCCAGCCGGTCGTAGAGGCTGATGTTTGCTGGTCTCTCCTCTTGCTGTCTCTTTAATAATTCAGAACACCTGAGCAGAAACACATTTGCCCTATCAGCTCCTGTTTGGCCATCAGAGCGTGGAGATGGCGTTACAAGCTCCCAGTTTGCCTCCCCCTCAGTTGTTAGCCCACTCCCTCCCTCCCTTATTTGACCGCTCTCGCTCCACTTCACGCCTTTATTTCTGCCAGAAATGCAAGTAATGAAACGCTAAGTGTGGATCCCTCTTCTCTCTGGCCAACTAGAAAAACAAACAAAACCTACGTTGCATATAAAGTGTGACTTTGATGTATTATGAAGTTGATAAATTAATCATCAAATGCAATGATTCCACTGGTCTGCAGCAGAAGTAAAAACATCAAAAGATCTCGCTCTTAATACATTCAATAATATGATCCCACGCTAGCATTAGCTCTGTCAGCAGACTTCTCAAAAACATGCACATTGAACAACAAATTATGAAAAATTTGGCTTGATTCATGCATGCAGCTTGGAAAAACTCCTTCAGTGAGTCATTTAAAAGAGGCATTGGACCTGTCAGCCAAGGCAGGTTGGCAGGTTTTACTTTTTGTTTCACTCTGTTCTTCAAACTCTGAAAGAGATTTGCTGGCCTCAGCAAGATCTCTGTAGGATGGAATGAAGGTTTGAATGCAAACTTCTCAACAAAGAATAAGAAAGGGAAGATAACAGTAATGCTTGATTTTATTCTTCGATGACAAATTATCTGGCATATAAATTTTCAGATTCATATCATACCCATCAACATTTATTATAACTAGACACAGGACCGGAAGCTGAAAGTTGAAGCCACAAAGAATTTTTTCACAAAACACGTTCAGGTTCAGTTTGTTACTTGAAACCTAAAAAAAAAGTGTCATGTCACGCTGTGATTGACAACGTGACAGCCTGTTCTAGTGGTGTGTCTAGCATACAGACTCTGGCTCCAAAACTACGACATGTCTGCACCCAAAAACTGATATTTTGGTTTTAGTTTTGAACAATGGAAGTTAATAGCGTTAATGATTTTATCTAAATAATTTTTTTACTCCCAAAACAAAGCTGAATGAATGTTTTAGTTAGGCTTGATATAAGTAGATATAAAAGAATTTAAAAAATGTTTTAAATGTTAAAAAAAAGATTTAAAATGTTTTTATATATATGATATATAGTTTGTCTCTAAATAAAATAAAATATTATTTATTATTGAGCTTTTCAACTTTCCCACTGACGTTTAAAACACAAAATCTTGTTTTTGTCTTTTGCTTTTGTTTGGTCTTCTAAAAGAACATTTAGGAAGCAAAACTGTTTGATTTGAGTTAGGATAAGATCAGAGTTTGGGTAAACACATGTTTAAAATCCCATTTTTAAATGTGATTAAAGTCAATAAGTTCAAGAGGTTTAGGAGACATTTTAGTTTGTGTCCTGGTCTGTAAACTTGATTGTATAGTAGAGAATACTAGGTCATAATAGCTAGGTTTAGCATAAAAATGTCTATTACACACATCAGAAAGCAGTCACTGAAATTAGGAATTCAATGAATCAGTGTTGTTCACTAACGTTCTGTACAACCTTATCAATTAAACTTTTCTTTTTTCTCTAGTCTCCTGTATAGATCTATTCCAGGTATTTCACTTTTGTTCTGAATTAGGTAGAAATTATCAAAAAATCAGCAGACATTTTAAACATAATGACATTTTGTGATTTTATTGGTCTTAAAAATTAGGAATGAACTTAGAACAGATATGGTCAGGAATAGACTTTGTGTTTGATTCTGTTTTCTCTGAGTGGCTGCAGAGCTGCAGAGGTGGAGACAGAGACAGGACCAGTGAAATGAGAAGTGTTTGGGCAGCAGGAGTCAGGCAGTTTCAAACAGGGCCAACAATGAATGTATTAAAAAGACTGTTTTTCATAAAGCACACCTGAGCCATTCGTTCGGTGAGCTGACTGGATGTCCCAGGGGGTCAGCAGGCAGCTGTTTCTTCCTAGTTCAGTGCTGCCACGCTGGCCTACCTGTAGCTCTGCAGCAGTTTGTGTTCCCTTTGCTCTCGGTGGCTCACTCTCCAGGGAAATCATCACACTGCTGGCTCTTAGCCCATTAAACAGCCTCTCATCTTGCATTTGAGTTAGTGTATGTGCGTGAACATGTGCGTTTATGAGAGCAGACGCTGGTCAGGTCTGCATTCCCTGTCCACAAACAAGCTAATGATACACAAATTGAATAAAAATAGAAAAGGGGGACTTTCAATAAGCTCCCAGCCTTTTCTAGCTGCCAGGTCAATAATTCAATGCATACACAACGGATCCATCTGTTTCAGGCTGTTTCTCAATATAAAGTCATTACTTGCATCCATTAGTTCACCAGATTTTTGTGTTTGAGTTCCCAGGTTTCAAACCCACAGAGGTGTTTTATCATGTTCAGGTTCTCACATCTGGTTTAAGCCCTCTGACTGTTTTTTATCTGTACATCTCATGTAACAACCAGGATTTCGAGCAGACAAACACCATGTTTCAAAGCTCGCCTATTGTTGTGTCTGGATTACAATTTATCACTCAGCTCCACAAGCACTCATACAGAGCAGCTCAACAGAGGAGGTTTGTGCTTCTCTATTGTGTTGGGAAGCAGGCAGGGAAAGTGACATTTTGCAGTTAGATGAGAGCTGTTGCCTACTTCAGTTTTGAGATTCTCTCATTGAGTAATATGAAGTATAAACCATTGTTTGTTTGTTTTTGGCTGTTAGACTAAATAATATTTGCATCCTTTTTAGGGCAGATAATTATAGTCTGCATTATTTTAAATTAGTTTTTTTATGGAAGAAGATTCTTTCAAGACAAAAATAGCATCACTAAACCTTTTCTGGAAAAAAAACTTTTTTGGTTTCTTGATTGCAACCACAATTTATTTTTGTAATAGTTGTAATAGTCTTTACTTTTTTAGAAATTATTCCAAAGGGTTAAACTAGTAGTAAAATAAAGAGGAAAATCTTTTATTTTATCTTGCACATATCAGAGTCAGAGTTAAAATAACCACATGCTCTTGAAGGCATTTAGTGTGCTAATGTAATCCACAGTTTTTACATGCACACAGGTTTTCCTTTAATAGCCTACCTGTTATATTACAAACTGACCTCAACCTGCTAACTGCAGCGGCAGCAGTTCTGGGTGAAACTACAAAGTGCTGAGACAGGGATACCTGTCTGCCTGCAACACCTGAGTGCTACCGTGTAGTACACACCAAGTCCCTGAAGGACCTGCCAATGGAAACTCACTCTTTTAATTACAGCATTGTTAGTGGGACATACAGAAAAATAATTTTCAATGTAAAAAATGTCTTTTTGCTGGTAGTCTTTTTTTATTACTGTACTCTAATAGGGAACAAAACAATCTACAAATATTTTAATTAAACTTGGATTAATGTTTGTGCCCCTGTTTTAAAGGTACTTGTTGCAAAGCATGAAATCAAAGATGAAAAAAGGTGGAAAAAAGGTAGTTCAGATGAACTATATCAGATGGTGCAGTGTGGAAGAGTTTACTCTAGTAGTTTTTTCAGATACATATTAATATACAATTCTAAAAAAAAAAGGGTCCACGTTCAATGAATATAAAGCACTTGACTGAATCGCCTCAAAATCATGTAGAAGCTTGAGACACGTGTGACACATTAGTTTACCTGTGTAGGTAAACAAATATGGCAACTCTTTCCATATCACATGTGATTATCACAGCCTGTTTCAAATTTTGCTTTAATTTTTTTTTCATTTAAAGACATTAATTATCAATAAGAGAAAAAAACTATTGCGCAGATTTTGTTTCTTACTTTATGAATTTTGTGTGTCCGGTCTTCATGACTTTTGAATAAGTACCTTTAATCTGAGGGGACCTCATTTTTAGAACATTTTTTTTTAATTATTTTCAAACAGTGGGATTATTGCCTGTTTTATGTTTTATTATTGATGACCCCTTTACCTATAAATAACTGAGAAAATACAGCTCAGCAGTGACGCTTGTATGACTTGTAACATAATATGCAGTGATAGCCTGGAGACTTGAAACACTCCATTAAAAGTAAACATTGCTCAGACAATAAAAAATGCCGTTGTACTGATGGAAACCTGTTCAAGGCTCGTGGGCTCAGAAAAAAAAAAAACAAAAAAAAAACATCATTAGGACCCTTGACAGCAGATGATGAAAAATCCTCTCTGTCACACACTGAAGGGCACAGTCATAGTGAGTCACTATCTGATTTACATACTGCAGACAAAAAGCAGAGTGTGTATATCATTGTCATATAGTGAGGGATGTGATGGAGATGAATAAGGCTGGCTCTCAGCTGCTCCCTTAAGCAGCCTGTGGAGGCCAAGACGTGGATCTTTGATTAAAGCACAGTGAGGCTGACGGCTCAGAGGTCTCCTACTGTGAGGATGTGGTTGTAGAAGAAGTGGATGAGTCGGTTAATTTTCAACCTTGTGGAAGAACAGTGCTGAAACCTTTGACTATATATATATTTAAGACCAAGTGTCCTTACCTTCTCTCATTGTTGGGAAATGAAGCCAGCAGGACTCTGTTAACGGGAGCAGCCATGTTGGATCTGTGCACTAAAGATGTGGGGCTTTAAGTCCCACCTGCTCCCCCACACACAATCATGGTGTCACATGACCTTTCTCATAAGCATGAAAGAACAAATTACAGCTAAACATATTAGAAAAAAAATATTTTTGAACATATAGCAGCAAAGTATGAACTAGGTGAGTCATCAAGAGTCAACACCTGGGAAAAAAATACCTGGGGTGTTTTTTTTTGTTTTTGTTTTTTTTTTACAAAGGCCAATGTTCTGTTCATTTGTGTGAAAGGGAAAGGACTTCAACTGGTTCTGGAACCAGCCTGCAGAAAAGATGATCTCATTCTGGCTTCAACTTCCAGGTTCCAGTTGGAGTTGTAGATAATTAGAGTCTATGGCTGAAAAACACTGAATTCAAAGAAAACTTGACAAATGTGTTGTGGCAAAATTAAACCATAACATAGGTGTCACTGACACAAGTAACACTAGCGGTAGCTTATTTCCTTATTATTAAAGAAAATAGTGGAAATTTTCTGTGTGGGAAGTGTTGCTGTTTGTCTTTATTTGAACACAGAGAAGCTGCAGGGAGGGCTGAGTTTTTCTGTGATGATGTACTCTCACTTGGTAAAATGGGTCAAGGCTGGATGTGGGCATAATTACCCATCTTTGACCGAGCTGTCCTTGAGCAGGAGATGAATATTACACTGTTATGTGCGAGGTCATCGCATCCGTCCTTTAGATTTAATGTACGCCATCACAAAGGAGCAGACGTACACGTGCAACAGGACATAATGATATAATGATGTATATAGAACAAGTATACACATTAATCACACAAGCTGTCAGGTGAAAGGAAAACTTACTTTTCAATAGAAAATGCAACAGCATCCATGTTTTAGCAACTGCCTTTAATAGAATTGCCTTGAAATGGAACCTGGTGCTCTACAAAGCTCCTCTTTATTTATTCACTGATCCACAGCAAAGACAACTCTTCAGCAAACACAAGCAGAACAAATCTATCACAAAAAAACTGACAGCAGAAAGAAATACAATAATTCAATCATCGGGTCGATTTGTCCCATGTTTACCCTCTGATCTCGAAGTTTTATTCATTTTGTAGACTACGAGTTTTTCTTTCAGACATCAATAAACACAAAAGCATTTTTTTCCCCAATGGCAGTAAGACCATCTGGGTTTTGTTTTTGTTGAGTTGCGAAGGTTCTTTTCAGTAGTATAAAAGAGATAAGACAGTCAAATTGTAGCAGATCTGCACAATCTGCTTCTCGGCATGTATAAGTGGTAAATGAGTTTTCACCGAGTCACATTTCTGCCAAAATGTAGCAGGAGTCACTCAGTTTGTGTTGCACATCTGGCGAGTCAGCCTTATGGCAATCTGACAAGTGACACCAAGCTAAAAGCTCTATTAGCGCTCTGAAACTCAAACATATGGAGAAACATGAGCTTGTACAAATCTATCCAACAATTAAATTTTTTTTTTTTTTTACTTAACCTTTTTCCTAGGCCCCCCAGCTCGGCACTCTGATGGGCGTCTATATGCCATGCATCCAGAACATCTTCGGAGTGATCCTTTTCCTCAGGATGACCTGGTTGGTGGGAATTGGAGGCGTCATTGGGACCTTCATCATCGTCTTCATGTGTTGTTCCACAGTGAGTATTTTACCTACTTTGTTTAGGACCTACCTTTTGTTTGTCTTGACACTCAAGATACTCCTATAATAAATAGTTTATTAAAATATTACAGCTTTACAGGGGGCATTAAAAATTCAGAAGCTGGTTCAGCAGAATGTATTGTGAAACTGTTGACAGTATATTTATATCATATCAAAAGTGATATAAATATATTCAATATATTTATATCATTGTAGTTGTCACTTCCAATAATCTTTTGGATTAGGCAACCATTGAGGAATAAACTTCATTTTGACTTTATAAATCTGATGCAGTACCTTGTTTCTTAGGAAGTTTAAGTCCCTAAATTAAACAGAAGTTTCTGCCTGTCGTTAAATCTTAAAATAGTTCTTTTCTTGTTGTTCTGTAGTTGATCAGACAGTTAAAATGACTTTAGCAACCTGTCCATGTTTTCACATAACTGTGAAATAAATATGTGAACACCAACTTCATAGGGAACTGTCAGCACTTTGTTCAAAAAACCTTTTGTTCTTTTTGTGTAAAAAATGGATTAAAAAGGAAAAATAGTCTGAACGGCTTTATAACAGGGAAAAATAAAGAAAGAGAAAAGGACTACAGCTGGTAAAGTACATCACAAAGATTTTAAAAACAGACATGTTAAAATATAATCAAAGCTGCATCTGAAAAACCACAAGGAATTAAATAATATGGTAGAGAAGCCTTTCAATTTGATCCAAAGGCCACAAAAGGGTTAAGAAAAATAAAATGTTGGTTTCACTGCACTCACGTGGTTTTTGCCAATAAAAACAAAACAAATAATTGTGTTCCAAAGCCGGTTACAGAAACAAAGAATAACTCAGGTGCCATAAAATCACCCTGTAAAACAATGAAATGGATGATGGCACACTGTGATGTTCTCTTGTTCCTATTATTGTCTGCACCACGGTTCTGTAGTCATGTGTCACAGTGACTCTGGACCTCGTCGTGGCCTCGAGATACGAATTACAACTGACACGGGGAATGATGGTGCTGCTGCTGTCGGTTTTCTGAGTAGTTTCTTCAAAAATTCCCGAGTTTGACTTGTTTGATACATTTTTGGTCTGTGAACATATATTGTGGCTCTTCCTTAGGAACCTAATCTATCCTGAATCGTGTGCAGAGGACCTCAACTCATTTCACTAAGTGCCTTTCTGTTGAAAACACAACAATATCTTGTATCAGAACTTCCTGTCAGGCATCAAGGCTAATTATAGACCCTTTCATAAGTTGTATAAATGATGATCCAGTGCCTGTTTAATTGTAAGTGGCAGTTTAATTTAAACAGTAAGGTCAATCACTTGTCAGAGCTGTTTTTTTCTGTTTAATCTGTTTTTTGCCACAGGTCTGTTTGTTGGTACATGTGTGTTTGTAGCACAACAAATTTTGTCTGGAACAGAGTCTATTTATGAAACGACACCCTTATATCTCAACCATGACAAAGTTGTCTACAAGGACCCATATTTCTGTATAAAAAATGTTTAAAAATAGCATAGAAAATGCATTGTTTTGTGATGGATTATTGTATATACTAGAAGAGAGATTTCTATGCAATCATCCAAAAATCATTATATATATAAAAAAAAAAAACTTAAATGGTAATCACTACTTCTTAAAGTCAACAAGTAATGGTAAAATTGGACCAAAACATCTTTTTTACTGTTATTGTCTTAATAATAGATATGACTTAAATCTAAGTGAATTACATTAATTATTCCTTCTGAGAGAATAGATTTTATGGCACTTCTGAAAAGGCCTGATCTCATTTTATGCTAAAAATAGTGTGAAAGCACAAAAAAAAGCCCTAAAGATCAAAGCTGGTTCCAACTCAGATTGACAGAAAGCCAACAAACACACACAGAAACACACTTTTATGCTTCATTTCCCTTCCTCGCATGCACACATTGGCGTTATAACATCTTTCCATGTACACACACACATTAAAGCCTCAAACACACACTCTTCCTCTCTCTTCAGTCTCTCACAAGCACACACTTCTTATCAGTCACACCGAGCTCATAGCAGAGCCCTGGGGCGATAAGCCTGAGCGTGAACAGTGTGTGAGAAACCCCCACCTCTCGTCTCCTGAGCTTCTTACATAACACACAACCGCCCAGACCTCCAGGGGTTGCCAGCAACACAAGGAAGGACTGTGTGTGTGTGGGGGGGGGGCATTCATGTGATTCCCACCTGCATGAAAGCCACAGGACTTGTGTAAAGGAATCACGGATGCTGCTGAGCTCGATAACAAAGAGCAAGACCCCATGTTTTATTAAATGATGGGATATCACTGATAGCCCACTTTTCATTAGACGCACATTCACAACTGTACGTATCTGCTGCTGCTGAATACTTACACTTTGATTTTACTGTCACGCAACCTTTTGACAGAACATTAAGAAGGCAAAGCTCTCTGGAAGACTCAGGAAATCTTTATTACATGAAGAGTGTGCCTCCATGTGGAACTGCTCTGACACTTTAAGCCATTTACCATGAAATTATAAACACAACCAGCCATTTTAACTGTCGATATACCGCAGATAGCTTTCCCCGAACCCTTACAGTCAAACATCTGCTGCGCGCGGTATTTTTATCGCACATTACGAATGCAGCCTCGTCAGGAAGACAAAGTGAGGTTTAATAATTCCCGATGGAAATTCATCAGTTGTTTGGCTGTCCTCATTACTCCCAGGTCCTGAATCTAAATGCTGCGGGAGGCAGGGTTGTCTGCCCTCCGTCGTGACTCATTTAAATGTTAAGGATGTGTTTCTCCCTCCATCTCATTCATTTTTTACTCTCATCTCTTTTGCTTCCTCAATTTCTCTGAGGCATTTTGTTTTTCATATCAGTGTTTCATTATTTTCCCCCCTTTATATTATTTTCTCCGTTTCACCATTTTGTTTTTACCTACAACCCATTTTTATTCTGTTCTGCTTTATTTGTTTGCCTCTTTCACACAACAGCATCTCGGTTCCGTTTGCTGTCTGTTTGCATTCTTGATTTGAGTCTAAAAGTAATAATTCTCTGCATCTCCTTCACCTGACACTTTTGCCTTCCTCTGCAGACCCTCCACAGGGATTCCACGTGATAAACAGCACACTGAAAATAGGCTTCTAATGTACCACTGCATGTGAATTGATAAATTTATACTTGGCAAAACGATAAATTTATACTTGGCAAAACCACAATGCTTTTGTGTGATGAAGCGTGCTAACAAAGCAAATTTTCAAGGCAGGAGCCTCTATTCCTTCCAAAACAATATTCTGCTAAACTCTGAGGTCAACAAGGCACATCAGTGCTTGCTTGAAGAAAACAGATCAAAAACATCCTTTATGGTCCGAATTAGAAAATATAAATGCCAGCTGAATTCTCTATTAAATTTAAATTTCCTAACACTGGTTTTTCTGTAAACATGATGGCTTAGATTAAAGTCAAGCTCTTCTCTCATTAAAAATACAATACCTCCTTTTTATTATATGTAGACTGCATGCTGTTGTACCTCATGTGGATGTGACAGATGGTAAAGCAGCATAATCTGACGTTGTCTGCTGGCTTTCTTCGAGGCCAGAGGGCCTGCGGGTTCAAATGAATTTGGAGGCACCGACTCCAGGTTTTATTGGGAGAGATAGCATTAGCAAACTGGAGTATGACCTACACTTTATCCCACAGACTCTGGGAGAAAAAAACAAAAAAACAACAACATAATTTTAGATTTCCTGCTTCGACTAAAAGTGGGACATAAAAACAGGCCACATGCTTTGGGTCAGTGGGAAAAATAGATGCTGCCGGTCCTGGCTGCTGCAGCAGAACCTTGCTGCTTTTTGTGGCAGTTCACCAATAGGCTGCTGATTTAAATATGACATCATACAGAAAATATGTATAAATCTGTCAAAAGAAATTTCATTTCAATCTTAAAAATATTTATTGTGCATCTTATTTTTATGCAGAGATTTATTGATTTCAGTACAGACTTTGCAGAACAGTCAAATGAGTGATATCTGATCATTTAAGTGTTTCAACTGATGGCGACTTTATATTCCTATCTGCTATGATGCCCAGAGGGTCGTATGAAATAAGTGATATGCTGCTGAAAGTAATAGTATAGTGATCAAATGGGAGTTCACAAAATAATAAAATTGTCTTCGCTGTCTGTAACTCAATGCCTTCTGGTCAGAACAAAAAATCATCAAGAATTACCCAGAGAATAAAAGTGAAGTTTTCTGTCTGACTGGAGGCAAGATGGTGAGTTTTGAGAGGTTAATGGTAATACTGGATCTGGCTGAAGATAAAAAATCTTGATACTTTACTGAAAAACTGATTAATCGAAAAGTAGTTTTGTAATGCAGACACATCTTTTTGTTTCTGCCTGTAACGTTTGTACAGATGTCTGTTCTGCCACAGCACGTGAAGCGCTTGTCAGTGATAATTCTGGCAGATGCACCATTAAAATTCCCAGTCATTTTCAAACCAGCGGGTCCTCGATTTCACACAGAGGTAGACAAACGCAGGAGTCTCATTTTCAGCCAAACACTGCTGTGACTACCAGCTGAAGTCACAACTGTCACTACCAAGGTTATCAGCTTTAGCGTCCTATGTAGCTAATTAAAGTTAGCACCAGCGCATAATTAGCTTGTAAAAATCAAACGGTTGAAAGAATACTATTAAAGGCTGCATAATTAATATACTGGTTAAAAAAAACACAACTAAAGCAACTAAAGTAATTAACTTCATCAGTTGATTGTAATAGGAGAAAAACTTTAGCAAAACACAGGTTTTGTTCTGCTGGCTAGCACTAATGATTTCCAGCCTTGTAATCTGTAGAGTTTAAAAAGTCAAATCAGGGTAAAACAATTAATTACAAACCAATCAACCACAAGATTAAAGCAACTAGAATGAAAAGTATAAATGAATGTTTTATTGGAAAATCATTTGGTCATATAGCATTATTGTTGATGCTTCTTAGAGATCTACCACCAATCAAAAAATACTATTGTTTCAAACTGTTGGGGTTTGAACCCCATAAAAGTGGGCTTTAAGATGATCTACAGAAATCAATTAAATGTTAAAAAATCATTTCTAAAATTCTATTATTGTCATAATTGTTAAAATGGTTAAAATTAGTAGTTCAATTGATTAAAAACTGTAGTTTGAATCTTGTTGAGAATATTTGTGTTCTTATTAAGTCCGTTAATCAGCTTACTAGTAATGTTTTTTTCTCTTTCTCTATAACCAATAATAGGTAGCGTCACATGTTTTACCCTTATCAAACGGGTCAGAAGATGAATTATTTGGAAGTCATTGTTCTAACCTATGTACATCACTTCATGGGGTTATTGGTGCTGAACTTGCTTTCAAGCTCACAAGTTTCTCATTTAATCATACGCACGATGCATCTTAACAAAGTTTGGCCTGTACAGACACATAAGCATGGCCCAAAAGATCTCCTGCCAGTGTCCCAGTACCAAACCACCAAACAGCCCCCGTGAAAGGTCTCAAGTCCATTTCTCATCAATCAGAGCTGTTTTCATCACACAAAGACTGTTCTGTTGTTTGCCTATATTTTTATACTGATGCAATCCAATATGCTTTATCATCTTTTAGGGAAATTTAACAAGCCCAAATGTTACAAAGAGGCATGCATTTTCAACATACTTCCTCCAGTGATTCATCTTTAGGTTGTATTAATTATTGTCAAGGTCAAATAAAAAATAAAAAAAAAACTCTGAATAGGTGGCTAACCTTCAAAACTGGTCCTTTGACAAGATATTTTAAGACCAATGAAACTACAAAATGAAACAAAACAAGAAAAAGAAAGTTAATTCAAGAAGAAGCAGGAAATACAAATTAATCACTGTAGTATTTAAAGACACCAACACACAAACTCAGACATAATTGTTATTATTTTAAAAAAGTTATATTGAAGACACAAATAAAGACATGTCCTGTTGACTTTGAGTTTAGCTTTACTAAAACATGAAATTTAGCAAACAGAATCCTATCAGTCCTATTATGTTATACTTGTTTGCATAAATCAAACAAGTCCATTTCTGACTTTTCTGTACAGTTGCGTGGCGACTCGGTGATTTGGTATGCGGCCGGCTACCTCTTTGAGGCTTCGGCCCACATCAGATAAAACACTTAAACAATTACTGTCTTATCTGCTGTGGTGGGAGAGGAGCTTGTGGCCTCATTATGACCAGATTAGACAGGGAATCAGTGATTCACTCACTCTTCAGTTCTTATTGTCAGCCCACCGGGCCCTCAGGTAACTCGAACCACATTACAGACTTCACAGAGAAAGAGCCGGTGACAGTCAAACATAAGCAATGAGGTGTCCAAAGTTTGAATCTGTAAGATTTATCTTGCTGTTTCTGAGAAAGAAACACAATAATATATGGTAATTATAAAAATAAAAATACTTAAAATAATGCTTACTTTTCATTTCTGGCTAAATGCAATTGTTTAAATGAAAATAACACTCAAACTGTTATATTTTAACAGTTCACCTTTAACCTGCATTTTTTTTAATCAACTGCTGCATATGCGTTGAAATTTGCAAGTATGAAAACTTTCATATCATTTAATTTAATAATAGATAAGATGAGTGTTAAAAAACCTTATAAACAGCATTATAGCAATATTTCACTAAACCTTAGGGTCCCTTCATGACACATTTCTCTGTGTTTTTAGAGGTTATTATTAAGAACTGTTGCTTATTTTAGCAGTTTTAAAACATATATCAGCTTTTTGTGCAATGGAAGGCTGTTATTGAGGATTTTGCATTTAATGACATTTCAGAAAGTACAATATTCTAACTTTCTCCTTGAATAAAAAGAATATGAAAAAATATAAAACATAAAAGGTTTATAGAGTGCTTATAGACCATTTATTGCTTTATTTCTTCCCCATGATAAGTGATCTACAAAACTGTTGGTGAGTTTGTTGTTAATTGCAAAGCAAAAAGCAATAACAAAAGTTTTGACTTCCCACTTGTGAGGAACAACGAATCCACCAGGATTTGGAGATTTTTAAACTAAGTATTGTGGTTGGTTGGTGTCAACCTAAGACCTAAGACTCCCAAATATATATATATATATATATATATATATATATATATATATATATATATATATATACAACTTTTTTCTTAACACGTCTCGTTTTTTTTTTAGAACCATGAAAAAAGCTTGAAAGTGGGAGTTGTTTTGGGAAAGAATACTGAAGTCTCCCAGCTTCCTGTCTCCTCCTCTTGCTGCTCTTTCTGTCTGTGCAACTCTCTTTCATGTGACGACAATGTAAGAAGGCGCTCAGAAAGTGAACAATGGCGTTTGAAAAGAATTATGAAATCTTAATGCAGTCTTTGTACTGTCAAATACACCACAATCCCTCTCTGAGTCTGTCTCTCACACAGCTTTTTACTCTTTTTTTTTTTTTTTTGGCTGTTCTTCGACTCACTGCACCCATCTCTGCCTCTCGTCTTCTGCAGGGCAGTGAGATCTGGCTGTCGGTTTTACGAGCGGCTCTGCTCAAGCGTGTCCTTACATTTCTTATGGTGTTTTTTTTTGCACTCAGTGCCAGACACACATTAGTGTTGTGATTAGTCGTCTGTATGTTCTTTGACAGCTGCTGAATGGACCTGCTGTAATATTATTTATCCAATCAACAAGCAGGAAGCTTTAGCATTTAGCATTGCTTTAAACTGTCATTGTACCCACGGGTACTTTCTGTTTGTAAAACTGACAACTTTTGGTTTAATTCTCAAAGTTACAATGATTTTTATCAAAAGGAGGACAGTGGTGATAGTGACCATCACCAATGCTTTTATAAAAATAATATATAAAAAAGCTAGGAAATGCATATTTCATGTTCAGTCTTACATACAGAAATTCCATAGATAACACTTTATGATTAAATATTGACATTTTTAAAACTTCCAGTGGTTTGTTTTGCATTTCCTGAACAGTGTGTTTTCTGTTTGAACACATATATTTTGTCTGAATCAATCTACTCAGATCGCTCTAATGATCCTTTCAACATCCTCATAAAGTCAAACATTTAATTTGTATTTTACTTTCATTCATGACAAAGACATTCACAAATAAAAAAGTAGCATTCTTAAAGGAATGCATATCACCCGCTTCCATGCATTTCAAAGATGATGCATGATCTGTTAGTGCTCGTAGTATGTATTGAGGATGACTCTCAGCTACTCCCACACAAAATTTTAGCTCAGTGTCGGCAAAAGTGATAATTTATAGACATTTTTGATGACTAAATGTGATTAGCTGTAGTGACAATCTTGAATCAGGGTGTCTCCAAAAGTGAATCAGGTGCATTCACTGACATTATGAACTTACCAACATTAGCATTTAGCTCTGTGTACTACTGCATCAACATACTGAGTCATAGAGTTTCTTGCAAAAGTGTAAAATATTAAATGTGTTGCTTACATGTGATTTGTGAACTTTATTACATCTACTGATGGAAAATAATACTATGCTTTGCAATACTGCACATCAAGT
Organism: Kryptolebias marmoratus; assembly: GCF_001649575.2. Lineage (NCBI taxonomy): Eukaryota > Metazoa > Chordata > Actinopteri > Cyprinodontiformes > Rivulidae > Kryptolebias > Kryptolebias marmoratus. The sequence goes on along the minus strand of NC_051433.1, from coordinate 6,873,438 downwards.
TTTAGTTCATCGATTGTAGAGAGGAAAAAAAAAACGATAAATGCTTCATGACTTTTTAAAAGTTGAAAAGATTAAAATAAAATCATCCACATTTTTTACTCAAAGAACATGCAGCGCCTGATAAATATGATCTGATTTGTTTCCACTCCCTCTCCTTACAGACCATGCTGACTGCCATCTCGATGAGTGCCATCGCTACCAATGGAGTAGTGCCAGGTGGGTGAGCAGACGCTGGTGCCGCACAGTCATCACTGTTTGATGCTGTCCGCTTCTACAATTTTCTTTTCACTGATTGCTTTTGGCAGATTGCTCTCAGCGCAGCTTGATATAACCAGAAACATTAAGCGCTTCGATCTAGGGGGGGTTGTGCACTTTAACTTTGTCGTTGCGCATTATTTACACAAAATAAATCATCAGAAAACGCCTGTCATTAAAATCTGAATTTGCGCGCCTGTATTTTAATGCAATGTAAACATTCGGTGCAGCTAAGTTTTGTGATGTGGGTTACATAGTAATGATGGTCTGCGTCTTAGCAGTTGCTGCGCTTACTTCAGGGGTCAGAGGAAATTACAGGCTTGTGGAGGAGCACGCATCTGCAATTATAACTGTCTGCATTATAGCTGGTAGCAGCCTTTATGCTGCCGCAAAGGGCTGATTAAAGTCTAATTATTTATGCTCAATTAATTAATTTACACATGGTGCCACACAAATACAAAAAGTACTGTGCTGAGATAAAACAATGCTTGTAACAGAATAGCAGTCATAATTAGTACTACTTGAAAGCAGTGGGAGACAGTTGTAAAACTGCACTAATGGTCTAGATTGTATAATTATTAATGTCACTTGTTTAAAAAATGGCAACTTTGTTTAAAATCTCGAAGTAAACTGACAGAAATGTAGTGATTTTATTGTTACAAACTTTTTTTAAAAATGCACTTACTACGCAACTACATTTTTGTCTCGTTTTGTATTCAAATTTAGTGTTACAAGAGATAAATCATTTATTCAAGATTTCTAAAATAATAATCATTAATAATTTGGGGCAGACCCAAAGACAAAGCAGATAAAGGTCCAACTTAAAAACTGATTGAAATGAACTTGAAAAATATAAAGTTTTATTATTTGCTGAAGAAGTTATATACAACTCAACATGCAAAAAGATTGTGAATTTCTGAATATTTGTATTATTCTTGTGTTTCTGCATAGCTGGGGGCTCCTACTACATGATTTCCCGTTCACTTGGCCCTGAGTTTGGGGGAGCAGTGGGGATTTGTTTCTACCTGGGAACCACCTACGCTGGAGCCATGTACATCTTAGGAGCCATCGAGCTTCTCCTGGTAAGAAACGTCTGCTGTGTTTCTGCCAATTCCTCTCTTTTCTTATTACTGCCTTTATCATCTAAACGTTTAATTTTAGCTATTATCTTTTTGTGCATTTGACAGTTTTAATTGGTGTAATAGTTAATATCACAGGAATGTGATGGATGTGTGTGCACACATGTGGGCTGTAAGTGGAATCTAGTTTATTCATCAAATCAGCACAGAAAGTCCCAATCGGTAGAAAATATGTTTAACTGGTTGAAAATTGGTACGATTCTGCATGTGTATTGCATAGTTCTTTCTTTAGGTTTTGTTTTGTTTGTGTTTGTGTGGGTGTGAGTGAAAAACAAAAACACAGTGGTACCTATTTTTTTTTTGTTAAATCAATTTAGTTGTTTTCTACAACAAACTGGACCTCTTTGAATTCTCCAACATTGACTTTACAAATTATTAAGCATCTTCCTTTATTGATTGCAACATCCTTTTCAGTTTATATGAATTTTAAATCAAAGTATATTGACAACACAGACAAAGGGTTTTGCACCATGTTGCTCTGAAACGTTACATTTTTAAAAAGCCACAAAACCACACACAGTCTGCACATAAATATTTAGAAATCTATCATTATTCTTCACTTACATTAAGTCTAAATGTGTTTTTTTAATCATTTTTAGAATGATTAATTTATTGTTTGTGTAGCAGATATCAGTTTGATTCTCCAACCCAAACAATAGAAACAGGAATATTTCAGTTGCAGCGTTCCTATAGCAACCACGATTGCTCGCTAATCTCATCCATGCTTGTCACTATTTTTGTTGCTCAGCAGCAGGAAGATGATCTCCTCATTTTTAATCCTGACCACAAATCTCTGAGTGGCTCAAATGTTCTAATCAGAGGAACAACTGTGCATGACCGGAGCGGGTCTGGGAGCAGCGCTGACCTGATTTTCAAAAGAAAAAAAAACTACAACCTTTGGCATAAAGTATCATATATGTGGCAGAATGTTGTTCTGTTTGAATTTCTGATATGAATGTAATCCCTGCAGTTAGTTTTGTGCTTGATAAAACCTCTTCTTTCCTGTTTTTTTTTTTTCCTCCTCTTTTTACTTTGTTCTTTTAATGTTCTCCTTCTGGTTTCTTCTAACGGTTATGCAGAGTTTGATCGTGCCTGGAGGTTAACATTGTCTTCTGGGTCAAAGCTGGCTTAGTTTCCATTGTAAAATGACAATCCCCACAGAATAGTGAGGAAGGGAGCTGCAAAGAGCTGATTTGAATATGTTTCATCCTTCCACCCAGGCCAAGAACACAAAACTGAAGCTGCTATTTTAGGAAGCATGAACAGTTCACAGAGAGGCAGGAGATTTGTTTGCCTGGTGATATGCTGTTATTAGCATCGGAGCAGCTTCTCCAGCCAAATGTCTGAACTGAGACACAGCTCATCGCCCGTACCACAACTCATGGTAGTTTTACGTGTTTGCGGTGGAAATACTGTTTGTTTGTTTGTTTTCATAAAGGCAGAAATCCCCAGGATTATGTAACAGCCTCGCAATGAATCATCTCAATCTGATGACGGATAGTGATGGAATAATTACGGGTTTACTGTTTTTTATATCATGATGCGTCTATTCTTAGATTAAGTAATAGTATAAGTGTATTAATGGCAGTTCATTTTAAACATTAATGGGATTTTTAAGTTCTCTAATTAGGATGAATAAAACAGTAGCTAGTGTGCTGCTTTCATCCGGTATAAAAGTCGTGATGATACTTCACGTTTCTCTACAGATGTCCTGTTCATCTCGTCCTTTTTCTGCCTCTTTCATCCTTTATCAATCTACATTTCTTCATCTATATTTTAACCCAGAGCAAGATTTATTAAATCCCACAATAAATATTGATCAAGCTGACCTAGACTAAATCCTGAAAATGGTCAAAATCCCCAGACGAGCAGGATAAAGTGAGAAGTGAATGAGTAACCCTGGCAGTCCCTAAACAACTCTCTCCAGGACACCCATGAGACAATACAAGATTTTTATGTGAAAAATGTTACTGTGTTTTCCCTAGTTTTCATTAGGGATAAATAATAACAGTAATTCATCCTTCTGCTTTAGATTTACATTGTCCCCAAAGCAGCCATCTTTCCACTCGAGGGTCTTGAGGGTGCTGAGGCGGAGGCTGCTCTGCTGAACAACATGCGCGTGTACGGCACCATCCTGCTGACCTCCATGGCCACGGTCGTGTTCGTTGGGGTAAAATACGTCAACAAGCTGGCTCTGGTGTTTCTGGCCTGTGTCATCCTCTCCATTCTGGCCGTTTATGCTGGAGTCGTCAAGACCGCCGTGGAACCACCTGATTTCCCGTGAGTGGTTGCAGCGAACACTTTACAGCAGAATACGACTTGATCCACTGAGCAGAACTATAACTTTCGGTGCAACACATTGGAGCATTTATAGAGCTCATGAGATGATAAAGGAAAACTAGCAAGTAAAGACAAGTGCAACTAATAAACCCGTTTTAAGCTTTGCACTGAACTTCATGGTTTTGTTTGAAAGGAATTACTTTTACAAACCCCCGTGTTTTTATTGGCTTCAGATTATGTATTAACATCCAGGATATTCTTATTTTATTGCTTTAAACTGAGCTAAAGTTGGATAAAAAGTATTTTTTTATAACTATGATAATGACATTATTGTGTAAATATCATGCCAGTAGTTTTATTTCTGCATGCAGGTTTAATGTGCTTTACACAGAAATATGCACATTGAAAAGCTTACAGATACGTGATTATTTATAACTCATATGTCTAGACTTATTTAACTTGCAGAATTCACTTCATCAGTCATGATTATTCCCCCTCTCAGAAGAAATATCTTTTAAAGCTCAAATTAAAGTATTCTTTTACCAACTACTTTCATTTTTATTAATCTGAATAAAAGACTTTAATCATAACGTGCGAGAGAATGAGATATTGTGACAACATATTGTAATTTCCCTGATATTTTGTTCTTGTCTTCCTTCCAGTGTGTGCATCTTAGGAAACCGCACTTTGGTGTGGAAGAACTTTGATATTTGTGCCAAGACCGTAGAGACAGCTAACGGGACAGTCACCACCCAGCTGTGGCACATGTTCTGTGATTCACCGTTCCTCAACGCGACCTGTGACAAATACTTTGCTACAAACAACGTGACTCAGATCCAGGGAATTCCTGGGATCACCAGTGGAGTCTTGAGTGGTTGGTGCAATTTGTATATTGTGTATATTGGATAAATATTTGGAATGAGAGCACTTGGCTTTTTTTTTTCAACTATTTTTCTCAGCTGACTTTACTTTATTGTTATTATTATTTACTTTTTTCCATTCAGATAATTTGTTTGGAAACTACTATGAAAAGGGGGACCTGATTTCTAAAGAAAGAGTGGAGTCAGTCGAAGACAGTGATGACCCTGTGACCAGTGCTAACCGCTACGTGTTAGCAGACATCACCAGCTTTTTTACGCTACTTGTTGGCATCTACTTCCCATCCGTGACAGGTGAGCATTGCTGTCTCAAACTGTTTTTATACTTTTGGTGTGTTCATTTTGTTGTTGCTTTTTAAACAGATTATGCTGTCTTTCTCAGACAGTAAATCTACAAGTGCTTAAGTCCATTTATTTATTTATTTTGTCTGTGTTTTGTGTAAAATATCAGACCTCATCAGTGCTCTCCTCTTGACTTTCCTCTCAGGAATCATGGCCGGATCCAACCGCTCTGGAGATCTGCGTGATGCCCAGAAGTCAATTCCCATTGGAACCATTGCAGCCATCACCACCACCTCCTTTGTCTGTATCCTTACATCACAGCTGACCACCACTGGACAATCAAATCTAAATTTAAGACACCTAAAAAAATTGAGGATGTTGAATTTTCAGGAATGTTAACGGACTGAACAATGCAGAAAGTTAAACTCTGACAGGATTTTTAATGATCTACTCCCTGCAGAGCCCCATAATTAAAGGTCAGCACTTTAAATTTGCAGAGGCCATTACTGCAAGGATACCAGTCTGATTTTGACACCATGTCCGAAGTCTACATGTATCAACTGAGGGATGACATTTGGCTTCTTTTTTTAGAATCACAAATGAAGAACTTCTAAATCAGTTTAGAACCAGTTTTTTTTTTATTTTTAGCTGACTTTTTTCCTTGCTTTATATTGTATATTTTTTGTGGATGTGTACATTTTTAAGTGGATTACTTTTATACATGCATGAAAATGAAAAGTATGTTGCACTGAAGCAAGCATCTTGAAATGCCCTCAGTATTTCTCTAAATAATCAGCTTGTAGTCTACACCAATTCGATTAGGACTTCTAATCTCATTATCTGGCTGCCTATGCAAGTGTAAGTTAATAAACCTGAAGGATATTTGCTATAATGTCACTGATCCCTGATATATCATTCTAAACAATATTGATCTCTGTCCTTTCTCTGCAACCAAAGTTAACTTGATTATCAGCAAATTAAATGCATCTTTATTGGGAAAGGTTTTTAATTTTTCTAATTGAGTCCTGTAAAATGTTAGACGTATCGTATCTTTAATATATATATCCACCATCTGACGTAAAAAAATAAAAAAGCATTTTAATTGTCTCTGTGCAATGATTTTACTTTCCTGATGGATAATTTCTCAGACATGTCCAGTGTGTTTCTGTTTGGAGCCTGCATTGAGGGGGTGGTCCTCAGGGACAAGTAAGTCCATCCCTGCAGCACCAAGGCAGCTCTTTGTCTCCATAAATGGGCTCAAACTGAACAATAAATGATTCCAACATGGATGCTGTTTGCAATTTTTTTAAATTCTACTCTTGATCTTTTTTAGGTTTGGAGAGGGGGTTCATGGGAATTTGGTAATTGGCACTTTAGCCTGGCCGTCACCGTGGGTGATTGTGATTGGCTCTTTCTTCTCCACATGCGGGGCGGGGCTCCAGAGTCTGACAGGAGCTCCCCGTCTCCTGCAGGCCATCGCCAAGGATGGCATCGTGCCCGCCCTTCGGGTCAGTCTGTGTTAAACATACTGGGAGAAAAAATGACTTTTAATTAGCAGTTGTGTTCATATTTTTTTCTGTTCATTCTCCAGATCTTTGGCCATGGAAAGGCCAATGGAGAACCCACGTGGTCCCTCCTGCTGACGGCTTTCATCTGTGAGAGCGGCATCCTCATTGCATCCCTGGATTCTGTGGCTCCTATCCTCTCCATGTGAGAACTTAAAAAATCTAATTAATTTTTATTTTTAACAAACAGCAGCATGAAAGTTCAGAGCAGTCAGTCCCCTGATATTTTCCTGATTGATAATGCCAAATTTTATGAGCTCAGTTTTTATCTTTTTAACGCAAAGGAACAAAGGACTTTTTTATAGTGGACTGCATTAGGTGTAAACTTTGTTTATATGTACCCTGCAGGTTCTTCTTGATGTGCTATATGTTTGTGAATCTGGCCTGTGCTGTCCAGACGCTGCTGAGGACTCCAAACTGGAGACCCCGCTTCAAGTTCTATCACTGGTCAGTTCACTGGTGACAAAATAATAAAAATAAAAAAATAAATTACAAAAAACAGCAGTTCAGTTCTTGTGCTTCAGATCAAACCTTTGTCTCTTTATATGCATTTACTCATCTGTAGGGCTCTGTCCTTCCTGGGGATGAGCTTGTGTCTCACTCTTATGTTCCTCTGCTCCTGGTACTACGCCATCGTCGCCATGGGGATTGCCGGCTCCATCTACAAGTATATTGAGTTTGCAGGGTGAGTGCGGCGCAACCTCAGGAGAGAGTGGCTGCTGTGGAGTTGCAAATTTGTGCTAAATTTTAAAAGGATGGTGCTTTCATGTTAATACAGCTTATTTTTGGTATTTATAGAAAAAAACTAGTATTTGGGGGTTTTTGTCAGTTCTTTTCATGAGAAAGTGTTAATTTAATTTTCCCAGGACTTGTTATTGTAATTTTTTATTTAAGTACAGTTGTTTTTGCACTCTAATTTAATGCCACCATCAACTTGGGATGCTATGAATCTGGAATATGAAGGATAAAGTATAATATGTGTATTGGAAACTAATTAATATTTCACTATTTTCAAAATTACAAAGAAATTGGGATTACCACAGTCCTACTTTAAACTGAGTTTTGCAAAAAAATGTTTTTCCTGATAAGAAGTTGTATCTGAGGAGTCTCTACCATCTTGATTCTGATTTTAATGCCTCAGATCCCAACTAAATAATTGATTTATGCTTAGCAGGAAGAAGCAGAGCAATTCACACTGTTTTGATTTTGTTAACTTTGATATCTATGATAAAGTATCTAATTGTTGTGTGAAAGTGGATTTATTTCAGTGATCTGACTTTATTATTTTTATTTTCTTAATTCAGAATGAAGTGGCAAAGTGACCACTCATGTTTTGACAGATAAATATTGTGTGTGTTCACAGTGCGGAGAAAGAATGGGGCGATGGGATCCGTGGTCTGTCTCTGAGCGCTGCACGCTACGCTCTCATGCGGCTGGAGGAAGGACCCCCTCACACCAAGAACTGGAGGTAAGACACACACTCACACACAAACACACACTGTGTTGTTTTATCATGTTTCTAATTAACATAGAAATTAACAGCATGTCTGTGCATGTTCAGTCGTTCCCTGGTCACGCCTGTCAAACATCAGGAAGCGTTTGTGAATTCATTTTAACACATGAATCATTCATGTCATTTTGTTGTCTGTTTTTTTTTTTCTTTACTAATAAGTACTTTAGTTTTGCCAATTTATCTATTTTCTTTTTTTTTATTTTACTTTTGGTTACTTTCAGTGCTCTTTTTTTATCTTTATTTCCTTTTTCCCTGCCCTGTATTTCAGTCGTTCTCTGTTCTCCGCTCCTTTCAGGCCACAGCTGTTGGTGCTGGTTAGCACAGATGCAGAGCAGAATGTGGAGCAGCCTCGTCTTCTGTCTCTGACCAACCAGCTGAAGGCCGGCAAAGGTCTAACCATCGTCGGGACAGCTCTAGCAGGCACCTACCTGGCAAACCATGAACAGGCTCAGCGTGCAGAGCAGGCAGGGGGCCTCTTTCATTTTAAAAACAGTCTGCCAATTCTGAACAAGAGGATTAATCAAATCCAGTTATTCTGTGCATTATGTAAATATCATTTTAGTTGAAGTATTGTTGTCTTTGTTTTGTTTTCCAGGCACTGCGTAAATTGATGGAGACTGAGAAGGTGAAAGGCTTCTGTCAGGTGACCGTGTCCTCAAACCTCCACGATGCTACGTCCCACCTGCTCCAGGCCAGCGGGCTGGGAGGCCTGAAACATAACGCTGTCCTGGTGTCCTGGCCACGCAACTGGAAGCAGGCAGACGACCACCAAATATGGAGGAATTTTATTGGTGGGTTTCTGGGAAAGAAATTTATCACATCTAAAAAAAGAATGAAAAGGCTTTGGCTGTGCCTAAATCCTGCCTTAGGCAGTGTTTTCATGTAAACTGGTGGGATGTTGCTGAAAGGCACTTGCCTAAAAGAGAAAGCAGCAGGTTTTAAGCTTTTATTCATGTCCACCTGGCGTATCTCAACAAGGAAAAGATCTGTTTTATTTTTTATTGAAACTGAACCAGTCACTGAATCTCTCTGGTTGGGGAAAAGTGTTTAAAAACCTCCTAATAATGTAGGACATTCTTTTAAAGACAAGAAAAAATGTATCAGAGCAGAAAGAAAATATTTGCTGAAGACTGACAAAAACCATGTCATGTAGAGAGATTTAGATATCGTCAAGTCGATACAACTTGTTTTTATATTTGCAGAGTTGGTCAGAGAAACCACCGTTGCTCGCCTCGCACTGCTTGTACCGAAGAACATCTCAGCCTTCCCGTCCAACAGCGAGCGCTTCACTGAGGGTCACATCGACGTGTGGTGGATTGTTCATGATGGAGGCATGCTGATGCTGCTGCCCTTCCTGCTCCGCCAGCACAAGGTACTGTCCAGGAGCCACCACTGCAAAACAGGACAAAACTAGAACCTCACATGGAAACTAAGGAAACCGTTGCTATCGCATGTCTTCTATGAAAACATAAAGAAATCTTTTTTTTTTTTTCAGAATGTCAGTTCTGTAAGAGAGAGATTTAAAATATATTTTAACATTCAAAGTAAAATTTAAAGCAAATAAATAATTCTTGATGTACACACAAACTGATTTGTCAGATTTCCTGAAACCGTGCTGCTGTCCTTTTAGGTCTGGAGGAAATGCAAGATGCGCATCTTCACTGTAGCCCAGTTGGACGACAACAGCATCCAGATGAAAAAGGACCTGACCACATTCTTGTATCATCTCCGCATTGATGCCATGGTGGAAGTTGTAGAAATGGTAAGTTTTCTCAACAATAGAACACCGTGTTGAAAAATTCAAATACATTTTTAGGTACTTTAATGTCAGAACCACTCAGCTGGGGAAATAATTAGAAACTGCAGCAGTGCCCCAAGCTCGGCCAGTTGCTTTGATAAACACAACTAGCATTTTTTTTTTTTTTTTTACACACAAGAAGGAAATGATTGCTGTGCATTCAACTATTGAAGCATATTAAATTGCGTGAGGGAAAGCATGAAATACAGCGTGTTAAAGTGTCAGAGTGCTTCATCCAGTGCTTGTAAGATGATCAAACAGCTGTCTCGAACCTTCCTTCTTGACACTTCTTTAAGCACGTGAATTAGCATTTGAAAAATTGTGTAATTTGCCAAAACCATCAGGCTTTGATTAGACTGTGACATTCACTGCTTGAACTTTTCAGCCATGCTGAGGCAGGAGTTTTATAGCTCTCTAAAGCTAGTTTGTCATGACACGCCAAATCATTTTTCATCAGCGCAGCATCCCATCGACTTCACCTTCATAATTGAAGCTTTTTGTTTTCAGGAAAAAAATAAACAGCTGGTGATTAAATTTATATCAGGGTGTCAAGAGATGAGTCAGCAGAGAAGGGGGCAATAAAAGAGAACTATGGCAACACGTAAACTAAAAAGAGTATGGATGGCACAAGAACCTTCAAGTTAAATAATGTTTTGGAGGTTCTGGTCTGAGATTTTTTTGCACGTTGTGTAATGTAACTGGAGAAGATATCTCTCCTAATGCCTTAAAGTGCCTTGTGTGGGGTGTGGCCTACTTCTCTCCTGCTAAAAAGGACTCAGTAGCATTAATAACTCTGCTGCTAAACTGGAAATCTGCAGCTCCACCTACTTATACAAGCTGGATTAGAGAGGTCTTTTATTTTCTTAAATTGGGAATAATCAGAGTGACTTTGGCCGGTAAGGCTATATCATTTAAAATAACCTGGAATCCCTTTCTTTCCTATGTTAAAGACACAGATTGCAATCATTCTGAACTGTTTTTTTTTTCTTTTTCTTGTTTGTCTGTCTTCCATTAGCTTGTTAGGGGTAGGTGCAGGGGTGTGGGTGTTTGTCGTTGTTTTAAAATGCGAAAATTTAATAAAAAGTTAGTGTCAAGTGTTAAAATAAATAAATTGTGTTTTGTTTCCAATAAGCATGACAGTGACATATCAGCCTACACGTACGAGAAGACGCTGGTGATGGAACAGCGGTCGCAGATGCTTAAACAGATCAACCTGAGCAAGAACGAAAGAGAAAGAGAGGTTTGTTGAAGTTTGTTCATGTCAAAGTTTTGTTTTTTAAATCCGCTCAAAGATACACACATGAACGTGACATGACTTGACAGGCAGACTTGGCTTTGCTTGGCTTGATTTGACTTAACATGACACCCAGCCCCCTCTGGACAAAACGCATTTCTACGGTTAAATCAGAGCAGTAGGTCACCATATTTATCCTCTCTATCAGAGAGTTGACAACAGCCAGAATAGCGAGCGCTTTGATTCTGTGTGTGACAGCATGACAATATTTTGACAGATGGAGAAAATAAAATATTTTGATCTCAGTGTCACACCAAAAATCTACACCTGACTCCCTTGGTCGCTAAATGTATGAAATGACTTATTTCCATGTTTATCTTACAACCTATGAGTCATTGCTTTATTGTACACCTAATAATTATTCTGTTAATTATAGAGCAAATTCATATTTCTGCATTTACCTCATCTTTGCTGTGGGTAATCACAGATCCAGAGCATCACTGATTCATCTCGTGGATCGATCCGCCGTAAGAACCCGGCCGCTGTGACCACTCAGCTGAGTGTGACCGAGGACCCGCCTGCCGCCAGCAAGGAGGAGAAGCCTGAAGAGGAGGTAGAGTCACCTTCACCAAGAAAGCACAGCTGACATTGGCTTTAGTGAAGAAATAATAACTTTATGGACACACAAAGTGAGCATTTGGACAAAACTAAGGCTTTAACATTGTTTTTGTTTTATAAGGGGATGTCTGTTCAAACAAAGCAGGTAATTTACTAAAAAAAAAAAAAAGCTTCTTATTCCTGCCTCTCCTTCCTCCCCTCTCTCAAACACCATGGCTCTCTGTGACTCCTACATTTCCACTTCAACTGTGGTTCTTTCATGTTGACGTGATTCCACTTCCGTCCTCTTTCTCCTCTCGTCTCATAGTCAAAGTCGGCCTCTTCCCCTGTGTCCCCCCCTACTCAGGTCCAGCTCATCCATGACAACACCACCCCAGCTAGCCCTGCGACCCCAGCCACCCCGCTGACCCCCGGAGAGGAGGCTCAGAGCCCCGGGGAGCAGATCCAGAGGACCTGGACTGAGAAGTGTGACGGCGAGCCAGCCAAGCCTCCTGGAGCAGCCACACCAGAGGACATTAAAGACATCTTCAACATGAAGCCGTGAGTGCTTTACAGTGTTTAGCAAACTGTTAGCTGCTGGAAAGGTGAACTGCTTTCTTGTTCACAACAAAAACACCTTTTTTTACATTATATAGCATCATATATTGCAGCAAGATAAGATGTTGGGATTGTAGGAGGGATCAAGTTTGCTTAAATCACTGATAACTTAGTTCTGATAATGTAATGACATCTTTCTCTTCTTGTAATGCTGCAGCGAGTGGGAAAACCTGTAAGTACTCAAGTCCTCATAAACCTCATTTCATTCATTCACATCTTAGACTGAGCAAGACAAGCACATAAAGGGAGATGAAGATCCTTAAAAAATGTGTGAATGAGCATCTGTCATTTATATCCAACCTGAAGTGCTTCGTTACATGCGTTGAAATCTCAAATATCTCATTTCTAACCTATATATATCAGTTTGACCTCTGTCATTTTGTCTCCACTCAGGAACCAGTCCAACGTGCGGCGTATGCACACAGCGCTCCGGCTGAATGAAGTCATTCTTAAAAAGTCTTCAGAGGCCAAGCTAGTCCTCCTCAACATGCCGGGGGCACCCAGGAACCGGACAGGTGACGAGAACTGTATCCTTCATCAGGACAGAAGTGGGTTTTACTGAGAGGACTCGCTAATGTGTTAGTCACAGCATCAAAACACAGCTGATCAGCTGTGACACCACTGTCACTCGCATTCAGAGCCTGGCCACTTTTTGAGTCCCAGGATTTTACCAGTTTTGGTGCTAAAAAAAGCACTTTCGGTTCTTCTTTACATATTTTAAACATGTAAAGAACTATTCAGATTTTTGCCAGGACAAAAAAAAGACATGAAGCTCTTTGTAGACAAATTTGATTCGTGATTCTGATCAAAATCTGATCAAAATCAGAAAAAAGCATCAAATAATTTCTTGTGCAGTGTGGTAACCCAGAAGCTTGGTGGCCTTATTGATTGTTAACAAAAAAACAAAAAAACTATGACACCAGTAAAAGTAGCTAATAAAAAGCTAACCTTTCATTCTGGCAGAGCATTGAAAGTTTTAAGATTGATAAAATCAGTTTGATGAATTCTTTAGGATAAACTCTCAAATACCAGGTTCTGCTCCTCCTGTGGCTAAAACCATCAGTGAAGCACGGTGGTGGGAGCATCATGCAGTCATGGTGTTTTTTTATTTCTTTGCAGAGACACAGAGACTTATGAAAACTGAATAAAGGATGAGTGGGAAAAAAGGGTCCTTAACCCTCTCAAGGCAGACGTTGCAGATTTGCAACAGCGAATTGCATATTACTCCACATTCATATTTTATGAGCCTTATTTTACTCAGATGATAATTTCCCCAAATATCTGATTTTTCCTGTTACTAAAACTTAATTTGAGCCTGAGAGGGTTAAAACCTCAGTGTGGGGAAAAATTGACAGTTTCAACATTTTAATAAGTTGAGGCAATATAGTTGAGACAACACTGGAGTGACTCTGGGGCAGGTTTAGGTGGCTCAGATTTAATCTCTACAGAACATCTGTGAATAGACCAGAAAAAAGACGATGAGATTATTTCCGTTCATCAAGTTGTCAGGATCAACCAGGAAGATTAGGATCAACTTCATAGGTCTGTAAAACCTGAAGAGACAAGTTTTACAAACCACAAATTCACAAGTTTAATAAAATACCTGACAGCATCTTTTGCCAGTGTGACTTCAAGAATCCAATGCAGACTGATGGACAAAAAGGCCAATTGGCAAAAGAAAAAGTGAGTATTATCTTTGAGACGACTGCCTGGGTTGTATTTTCTTCCTGTAGTTTCTTTAACCTTTCTCACTCAGACATGGAGTTCCTCGAGGTTCTCACTGAAGGTCTCAATCGGGTCCTCCTGGTCCGTGGAGGTGGCCGCGAGGTCATCACCATTTACTCCTGAAAAAGCAGCCCCCGCTACCCTCTACAGTTCACTCCCTCAGACCTGTTCCTCCATCCGCTGTACTCTCAACCCTCCATTGTCGCTGCTTCATCATCAGGTCGCGTATATTTCTGCGAGCTATCCCTCTCACACCCAACAAATAGCCCAGCTCAGCTTTAGCACCTCTCCACCCGCAGCAGACAGACGAAACCAAAATCTTTTCATTGTAGTCCAATAATCTGCTCTGACTACTGCAAACTCAAAAGTTAAGATTATGTTTTTTCTTTTAACCTACTCAGTCAGATAGAGTTCTGTTGGTGGGTTCTTCGCTGAGGTGTGAGAACGCATGCATGTTTGTGTCTGTCTTTGTTCCAGTTTGCGCGTTTTTTTTGTTTGTTTGTTTTTAACACAAGTAGATTTGGCTTCTACTCGACACAACTGAGAGCTGACTGCAACGAGCTCAGTGTAGGACCGTCTCTTTAGTTCCCTCTTAGCGATCGGACAATTTCCCCCCTTTGTTGTTCTCGAATGTTTCTGAGGAAAGCCTCTGCAGCCCACAGTCAGGACCACCAGCTGGAGAAAGGAGGAGACTACAGCTGTTAAGTATGAACTGTGAAAATGTGGGTCAAACCTGCAGAATTATAATCTTTAACCTGTTCACTCTTTAGCATGACATTCTCAACAACTTCTCTTGTTCTGTTCCTGCCCCCTCAGCCCCCACCCATCCCATGCACACACTCGTTTCTGCTCATTTCTTAGTGGCTGTTTGTTTCTGTGGCCACTGTTAGTGCCAAAAAAAGAGAAGATACAAGGCTTGTTTGTTGAGATTGACACATAATTAAACTGTGAATAGTTTCCTAGCAGACGGCTGGGGTGACAGCAGAGTGGGGAGACAGTACAAAGAGCCCCCCCTCCCTGAGGAGATTATCGTCGCCAGCACCTCTTGACCCTCATGTGCGTGATTCACTGTAAATAATGTACAAGCGTTGTTGGTATGAGTGTAGTATTTTTGTGACAAAAACTAAAAAGCTTCTAGTGGGAAGAAAAAAGGTTCCTTTGCTCAGAAACCCAATTCAAAATTGCTCTTTTTAAAAAAAAAATATATATATATACATATATATTTATTTAATGTATTTATTTATTGGCTTCTGTCACTATGGTAACCATCATTGTAACCTCAACAAAAGCTAAGCACCTGCACTCTCCATCACTGTGCGCCAAGTGAAATTTTGATGATTTTATCAAGCTGATTTAAAAAAAATAGACACTAAATGTTATTTTTTCATCTAGAGAACAAATATGTATTCATGCTTTTTAGACAGAAGTTACACATATTGATGAAATATTTGTGTTACATATATATATATATATATAGTTGTTTTGCCAAATTCACATACATTAAATGTGCCATATCAAAGTATTTTTCAAATAGAAATAGTAAAGAAAATTCTAATAATTCTAGTAAGAGAGAACAAAGTGTGCTAATAAAAACAAAGTTACCTGATGTGAAAACAGAAAAGCGATACAATCATTGGAAAGTCGCCCTGTAGATAAATAACGGCTGCATGTTCAGCACTCAGCCGCTGACGGTTCTGCTCAAACTAAGACGAGATGCTGAACATCTATCAGTAATTTGTTTATAGGGTCTTACTAAAAAAAAACAAGAAAAGGAGAGGACAACGGCTTCTGTAGCTACAAAAACCACACTTTGTCCAGAAGAACGAACTCTATGCAGTAGATTCTCCAGTCAGATTTTATAACCTCCAGATTGGTGACGATTTGAGCCACACACGCCCCAGACTGAACGACTCACGAGCGAATAAGATTTAGGTTTTAAAAAGTGCATTTTGGAAGGAATGTGCAATAGTTGAAGAATCTGGACTCACGTGTTCATGTTATTTATTTTTTTACACATATATTTTGTATATGTAGATTTCGTAAGTCTGATAGGATCCTGAATCATCTCACTCTGACCAATGACAGCCGTCACTTTACTTTAACTACTCCTGTTTGTTTTCTTGAAGAAACTATTTTTGGTCATTTGCACTTGTAGTAGAGGTATAAATATAAATAAATTCGTATATATACATAGTATATACAGTATAGAAAAGCAAAACAAATTAGTTTCTAGAACTATTTAAAAACCGTATTTAACGTTTTTAGTGTTGCTTGAATGTCTGATCATATGTTGTGAATGCTGCTAGTATCTATAGATTTATTTGTACTGTAAATAGAGATTAATTAAAGTCAAAGATGAAGTGAATAAGGGTATAAACATAAACATATCAGTGGAGGCGGTGGTTATCTAACAAGACAAGGCTGTACCTGTATACATATGTTATTCCTGGACAGGGTTACCTTTCTGTTTTAATAGAAAACTATTCTGAATATCTTGATGCAATATTATTACAACTGCGGGCAAATCATTCATCCTTCTTCCTGTTCTTTTCCAACGCTCTCTTCATTGATCATTATCCCACAATTGAAGAGAAGCAACTTCAAGGTAACACGATTTGAATTTCTTAAGCGTATTTAAATGAGCTGGCAGTTTAAATATGAGAATTTTTGATGTATTTGATAAATGCTACTGCTTGAAAAACTACCTTTGACACATTTGATGCTTAACAAAAAGCAACTTCTAGTTTTCAAAGAATTCACAGTGCCAAAATAATTAGGATTTTATTTTTTCATAATCATGCTTGTCATAGACAAAGGAGTTGCTTGCAGCAGTTTTTAAAGAGCGCAGTTATTTTAGGACTATCTACAGCATCGCCTGCATCATCTGAGCCTTTAAAATTTATTCAAAAGAGAAGATATTTGATGTTTATTGGAGATGTTTATTGAAAATGAATTTATTTATTGAAATATAAATGTTTTATAATTGCTGTTTGCATGGTACTACGTGGCAATATTTGTTTTAGTGGTTTCTATAGTGACGACTTACATGTTCAAGGTGCAGCGTGGCGGGGGAGAAGGTCGTTCTCAAAGAGTCACAGTGGGCAACGTGGCCAAACCTTGACAACATGTCTTTTGCATTAAAAAAAAGGAAAAAGTCGAGAGAAATTGAGTTCACTTTACTTGTCCTATTTAAAACTTTCTCGAGTAGTTTTTATGTAACGTCATAGATTTTGTTTGTGACTAGATGAGCCTTAGGAAGGGTCATTTCACTTTTGTAAATATATCACTAAAGTCAGAAACACTGTAACATACTGTTGTCGTCTTTTGTTGTACTCTGTTCTAGCACTGTGGACAAAGTCTTGGAGTTTTTGTAAGATCATGTGCAATATTGTTCCCACATTGATTTCTTTTCTCATTTAATTCTTTTTTATATATATAACAGAAGGTGTCAGCATCCACTGACTTAATTACAACTTTTGTCACCAGGTCTTCGGAGCTATAAAGATCTAAAGTGTTCGACCTAAATGTGGCTGAGGCAGCAAACACTTCACACTGAGCGCTCCCTCTGGGACAGTCTGCAGCACAGTGTCCAACAGGAACCTGCTCTGCAGACAGTCTCACTGCGACCTCTGGTGGCACAAGAGTGTGTTACAGCCAGCTCTTACTGTCTGACAGCTTCGAATAAAATTCATATCACCCAGAATTACTGATTTTGAATTTATTAGTTTTCCAAGACACTTTAGCATGCATAGCATTTTTATTTCATTTAATTTGCCAAATTTCTAAAAAAAACAAACAAAAAAAGTTAATTGTTACATTTATTGTGCTTGTCACTCAATCTGTGAGGTGAGCTCTCCCAGAATCCCCACAACCACCACCACCCTCCTCATCACATCTGCCCCGACCCCTTGACCTCTCCCCATCCCTGCCACAAAATATCCACCCCAGCTCTATATTTTAAATGTGACTGCAGTATAATTCTGAAAAATGATCAAAGAATATAAAACTTGCGCTTCCAATTCTGGTCCAGGCTCTGCTTGCACATCAACAGACAGTCCACTTTAGGGAACCAGCACATCCCTCTCCCTGCCCCCCCCAGCTGATCCACGGCTTAGATCAGACCCGTCACCTGCACAACTGTAGCATGAAGAAGAACCTGCTGGTGATCATTACTCAGTCTCCATCCTTATAAGGATATTAAGGGCTCTGAACACATCTGTTACCGGGTTGAGGAGGCTGTCCTGCTGAGACTAACTAACCTCTGATTATTGGAGAGAAGGCACACTGTCTGCAGCTCAGATTTCTACCCTTTGGTGGATCACAGACAAACCGATGTAGGAGAGAAACAATGATCACACTGTTTTCACACGGTCCATCTTTCTGGGAGTCAGATGAGAAAAGCTCGAGTGGCTGTCAGAAGCTGTCCAAGCAGAGTCCCAATCCAGGTTTTGTTGTGTTACTCAGTGCATGCATGCAACTACCCTGAACAACGTGTGCTGAAAATATATTGAGTGTTTGTGATATACAAGTATTCTGTTTCTATCGGTCTGAAAGTTTTTCTTTCTAGTAGTATTTTATTTTCTCCTTTCGTTAGGACTGGCCTATTGTTGTATCCAAATTTACTATAGAAGACTCTATTTTTTAATGCTAGATCTATCAAAAAAGTCCTCTTATTGTGTCAGTTATATACAAATAATTACCAAAGTTTGTTTCAGTTAGGTGTAAAAAACATATAAAATGCTCCAGTGAATTAGATACAAATGAGGAAAAGGAAAACTGTTTACATTCCTATGAAAATGTGTAGCAATCCAAGGAAATCTTCGAACAAAGAATACTGATGTGCCAAAATCCAAAGTTAATTTCAACATAAACTGATTCAAAGGTGTTGTCTGCTGCCAATCCAGAGCTGCAGATTGACCTCCTTTTGCTCACCAGCTGTGGTTGTAGTTAAATATATTTTAAGTCACCAAAACCTTTGGTTTTATGGCCAAACAACCTGTGAAGAAGTTGGACATTTTGGGAAAGATGCTCTCTTGCTGTAAATTAGCACACAAACTGGAAACAGAATCACACATCTGAGCAAACATCTTTACAGAACTTAAATTGTTTCACTTGTATTTTAGTAAGAAATTAGGCATCGGTCTCCTCCAGATTCTGGGTTGTTTCCACTTATTGTGCTAAACCAAGTCTGTAGCTGCAGACTTGAATTTTCAGATAGCAACATGCATGTTTCCCATAATGTTTCTTTCTTAAATACTTGAAGCGTTCAGTGGTATTTAATTTGAAAAGCAACACTTCCCTCCTGAGGAGCCGAGTCTCTGTCCAGGTTTGATTTAATTCACTGGAATTGTTGAAAATATTTTGTATGGATGCCTGAAAAACAAAACTGATGTAGATGATTATAACCAACACACACTTGTGTTAAATTTCTCTATTATAAAACTGTTTGTTCATTCTGAACTGTTCACGACTTTTCCTTGATACTGTACCTGGTCTTATGGTAAAGCTGTAGTGTTTTCCTTTCAGTTCTGTGGGAGTGTGGATGTGTGTACACGTGCACTTGTAACTGCTGGGGGTGGGGGTGGTTATGGGCAAGGGTGGGAAGGGGCAACATGTAAATAAATCAAATACAGTTAGTGTGGAGGTGTTTATTTTCTGTGTCAGTGTAAGTTAAATATTCTAAAATTTAAAAAAGACATGTATTATTCTCTATTGTGTGACTCATGGTACACTTAAAAAAAAAAAAAAAGAGGAAAAAAGTAGTTTTATCCAACATTTCAAATGCTTATCTCTATGGCTTCTGGTGATACCCGTTCCATTTTATAGATTTGTCAGCACAAAATGCAATAAACCAATATCATTTTATTACAGCAAGCGTGTCTGGAGTTTTTAATCATGACAATGCCAACAAAGTACAAATAAACCAACACTGTGCAAAACTATAAAACGCTTAACAGATGATTGGAAAACCAAAACATTCATCATAACCCCACTGTTTAACTCGCCTGTAAAAAGACAATAAAATTCTGCTGGCAAACATCTGAGACTAAACCATTTAGTGGGTCTGAGTAAATTATTCAATGTTACAAACACAGTATTGAGGGGAAAAAATAAAAACATGTACGAAATGTGTCTACAGTCTACTGATACAAAGCTGGTAAATCAGTCACACAGTCAAGGATGTGGTGTCTACTTCTATCAGGAGAGCAGAACCGCACGTTTTCATTCCAGCTCGTCAGTAGTGGTGAGGATACATGGACATGGGTGGGCCCTGGCCCATGCTGGCTGGTGGTCTTGAGGGGGGCTGCTGAGTGGACCCTTGCCCCACTAAACTATTGAGAGACGGTCCACTTTGAATCAGTGTGTCCAAAGCTTTCTGGACAGTAGGGTTGTCAAAATTGATGCCTGACGTTGTCACAGGGAGTCTCTGAGCAGCTGACGCTACAGGCATGTGGCCCGATGGGGTGTTGTAGCCCTGGGACGCAGCTGGAGGAGGACCAGACATGGGTGCGTGGGTGGTGCTCTGAGAAAGAGAAGGACCAAGAGAGCTGTAGGGGCGTGACTGGGGGGCGCTAGCAGAAGGAATTCCAGCGCTACTTCCTGGTGACGGCCCAGAGCCGCTGTTAAACAGACTGAGGATTTTAGCTTGAAGCTCCTGCTGATTATTGGGGTTGGTTGAAGCATTGGAACCAGCTGACAGATGACTTGATGGCAGGGGAGCGTGAGTCGATGGAGGGGGGAGTCCTGCAGCTGATGCTGGGATGTCACGACGCACTCCTGCAGAAACTCCAATGTGGACTGGAGCTACAGAAAAACACATTCTGTTACAATTTGCTGCTGAAAACATGGAAGGATTTTTAAGGAAAATGTGATTACAGTCACCAAAAGCTGGTTTGATATACTTTTGTGCACACATGTATTGTTTTCAGAGGAATGGTTACACGATTACCTGCAAGAGAATCTCCTGAGCTTCCAACAAGGCGAGCTCTTTTGTCCGTTAGGTATGCAATGAGACGGTCCAGCTCGTCTGGGGTTAAAAACCTAACCAGCAACCAAACCCAGGGAAAACTTATTACTCCCAGTGTGGAGATTTTATTTCAATACCAGCTGAAAACAAGTCAGAAACCTTTGTTCTTCTAAAGACACTGTTTTTAATTACTGGAATGTGTGACTTGAAGAAACAATAAACCTGATACCTGTTTTCAGAGAGCAGAGTGATGGAAGTGAGCACTGAAGTGGGATGGCTCTCTCTGTCGGCCTCCCGAAGTAACACGTCGTCCGCCATCTTGGCAGCCTTTCTGGCAATCTCTTCCCGTTCTTTTTCACGGTTTTCAACTTTGTAGGTGTCATAGTTGTGGGCAACCAGCATCATGGCGTCTTGCATTGGCATGTTGCGATGCTCTGTGACAACAATCCCACACAGAAACAGCCTGATTGTAATAAAACAATAATAATGAAGGCACAGCTGATAGGAGCATGTCGTTGTGTTTCACTACCTTGAGGCGTGCCAAACAGGATGTTGACAGTGCAAGAGCGGTGCACCTGGTGCTGCTGGGTAATAATGATGGCAAAAGGAGTTCGGGCTCTGCCTACATCCTCCAGAGCCTGGGTAAGAGACACCTCCGTGTTGAGGAAGATCAGATCCACCACCATTCCCAAATCCCGGATTTTCCGCCCGACCGTTTCTGCATACTCCCTACAGTTGTTTTTGAAGCAAAGGTACAGATAGGCACACACACACACAGGAGCAATATGAAATAAAAACCTGCCATGGCTGAGGATTAACAGTAGAGTCTGTGATCCATGATTGGTGCTCTCTGGAAGGATCAGAAAGTGAACTTACTTCTGCACCTTGTTGACGACAATCACAGAGCAGTCAACAGGACGCTCAGTGTCGTAACGCCGCTGGAGTTCCTCATAGTACTGTCGATAAAGTTCATTACGACGACGCTCTTCTGGTCGAGCACGATCGTCTGTTTGCCAAGAGTGGAGGTTTATAAACTTTTTATGTAGTGTTCATTTTCACTCGTTTTACAACAATTCTAACACAATCTGACATTCTATAGATACTGTAGTTACGTCCTTTTTAAACAAAGAATTCTGATAAATATAAAATGTAAATAGGAGCCAGCAGTTCTTAGCTGCAAATAAATGCAAAAATCAGTTTTCTTGACAATAAAGAACAAAATAGAACAAGGAAGGAAGCGCTTTGACCAAATAACCCTGAACTCTTGAAGTGTGGCGAGTTCTCTGTATCCTACCTGGCTCACGGCGTCCATTCCAGGGATCTAGAAAAGGATCCCTGTAGTGTTCTTCCTTCCTCCTGTAATAGTCCTCGGCACCACTGCCACTCCCGTAGTACCTGTCGTACTCATCTCTGCTGTAATGGAAAATGGTTTGTTCAGACATCGATGTAACTGAGGGATTTACAGTTTGCAACTGATGGGCTAAATGTTAATCACCTGAATGCAGGATCTCGTGGGTCGACCCTGAAGTCCTTGTCTCTGTTCCCCGACTGAAAACGATAATCAGGGTCCCGAGAGTGGCTTCCCGGTCTGGGCTCTCTGCCAGGGTCTCTGCCATCACGGCTGTCCCGGGCTTCACGGCTGTCCCGAGGGTCACGTCCATCCCGAGGCTCACGGCTGTCCCGGGGTTCACGGCTGTCCCGGGGTTCACGGCTGTCCCGGGGTTCACGGCTGTCCCGGGGTTCACGGCTGTCCCGAGGCTCACGTCCGTCCCGAGGCTCACGTCCGTCACGCGAATAAACAGGTGAGCGTGACCGAGGACGGGACTCTTTGTTGTACGGGGCCCTGAAGAAAACATCATCCATCAGTTCAAGAACAGTTCAGAAAGTTCAGTTCCTGGGAAAACTACAGGGAGTAAGAGAACCTTATTAACACTGAGGACCGGCCTAAAGCTGATATTTGAATCAAAACAACTTGAACCTAATTAATATAAATATTTCTACAACGAAAGTAAAGCAAACAAGTCCGTTTAGTTTTTTACAAATCTTTAAATGTAATCCAGGAAACATTAAAGCCATCATTTAATTATAGCTACCTGAGAAGGTGTCACTGTCAAAGATTTAAACTGATCATGAATTCAGATCAAAACTAACAAGCAGCACAGCTGCTACAGCAGCTTGTTCAATAAGAACAAGGTAGTTTATTTTGAAGGTCCAACTCCACATCGTTATGGTAATTTTACTTTTCCTTCATAAATACCACAATCCAAAAAGTAACATTTTTTAATTGACTGTCCCAATTGTTTAACATATTTTGTAAATAACTTACATCTCAAATGCTGCAATACCTTCTCGCATTAATATTATAAAAAAATAAATAAATACCATTTTATAAACACTTCATAATCTCCCTTCATTTGTTTTTGTTAAATGCAAAATGGTAAAAGTTTAGATAAAAGTGTGGGTAAACTATGTTTGCTGCATGAAACAGTCCAGTCAAACTGAGAAGGGTAAATTAAATTTGTCTGTAATATATATTGTGTTCTTTAATATTAAGGCTCCTTCACAATAAAACCTATTGTGAAGTCATGCCCAGAGTACTGTAAAGGAATTACAGTTATCTATAAAGAAAAATGTTTGTCACCTTGACTCTTAAAACCCTTCAGAGAATATGGCACATCATGACAGCCAACTTATAACATGCAAAAATAAATAAATAAATCAAAGTATTTCGAATTGTTTTTCCCTAAACCCAAATCTTTGAAGAATAGTTTTCCACCAATGGTCAGCTGGGAGCTGGTTTCAGTGCCGCCACGACCAAAAGTCAACCGTTCATATGTCATAAAATAAGTTCCCACGAACAGCATCTTGTTCACGCGCAAACGCAAGAGGATCCATTATTCCACCGACTGAAAGATGCTGCTGCTCAACTTCTTCAAAGATGACAAATGTCATCGCAAACGCTACAGTGAAGAAAACGCAACAACTACTTTGCTTTGAAAACTGTTTGAAGAAAAAGACACTGGGTTTGTCCATTTAAATTTTCATGTAGACTTTCTATCTTGGAACCCATTTTTTGCTTTCAGAACAAGTGTTTTTCATGGTTAAATGGTTGCAGGAAACAGAAACAACTTACCGTCACACACAAAACCAAAACGTAGAACAAAAATCTGCGGTTTGAAAATCAAGTGAGACTAAAATGAATTTTACCATAAATGAAACGTTCTTATTCTATCCAGACAAAGAACTGTTGGATGGAAATCACACACAGAAGATTTTTGCAGAAAAAAAAGCAAAAAAAAAAAAAACCCACAAAGGTTGAGAAAATTTGAGACAAAGACACTTAATTACACCAATTTGTCTCTCTTCTTTATTTCAACACATCAGGAAAAGTTAACTTTGTGTGAAACGTTGACCGGTTTATAAAACATTACAAACTCATTTAAAAGAGGGGCAGCTTCCGAAATGCGTGATTTGACCTTTACAGAAAACTGCAGATGATGAGAAAGTTAAATACGCTTTTTTACCGACATCTCAGAGGCGACGGTAGTTCTTCACACCCATTTTGCGTTACTTTACCTTCGTGGAGGGCTCTGCTGGGATTGAGGTTTAGCTTGCCGTCGTTCCACTGCCATATTTACATCTGAAAATAAATCAATCCAAACGTTGAACACAACAGTGACATGTAGATCAGCTCATGATGTTCACGCAAAATGAGACGCCGCGTCACTTTCCCCGTCCGAATAAAATCGAGCGCCACCATTGAAATGTGAAAATTGGAAATTTACGAAAGTCCGAAGCGTCGCAAAATGAGTTGTCAAATCCGTTGAGCGAACAAGAAACAAAGGAATCCGTTACTCTGTCAAAATGTTAGGCTTGAACATGATGATTAGAATTGGGTTAAAATTCAGAAAAGTCCCAAACTGTCACTGTTGTAAAGAAAACAAGTGATGTCAGAACCAAAACGCATTCATTTACTACTTTGTAATTGGTTGAAAATTAAATCTCACAACCCACACGGTATTTGCAAGATCTCTTATTTTTAATGTTGTTATGAGGTAATGTTAATAACGTTAACGTTGAGGAACGCAAAGATGGAACTCTGGAAGACGAAATTGCAGCAAAAAGAACAAAATGGCTGACCGAGACATGAAATGACACCTTGAGCATTGAAAGCCAGTGTTTGGGAGTACTTCAGCTTCTTTCAAGTGAAAGATGTTGACAAGAACTACACTTTATGCAGGTTTTGTACAGGTTTCCACCCAGAGGATAAAGAAGAAAAAACAAAAAAAAAAACAGCTGGCGGTAGCTATGAGCTGCTGCTGCTGACAGAGGAGCATCGAGGAAGCAACGTAAAAGTTCCCATCTATCTCAAAGAATGTGAAAGAAAGTTTTGCATATATTTTTATTTGTCTTATTAGCTCAGCTTTGCGGCCCACCGAACAAAAAGCATCCTCAACGACCATACAATCACACTTTTTGTAGTTAAAGCTTACCTATTTTGTAACTTCTATACAATCGCCCTTTCTGAGCCGCCCTTGCAGCTTCAGCATCTTCCGTGCGCTCAAACTGAACAAATCCATACCCTCGAAACAAGGATACGCCTGGAAGAGGAATATTTTAAAAGGCAAAACCTTTGAATACATTTAAATATCTACCCACTTCAGCCAGCTTTTAAAAAATAAATGTTGATTAGAAACATTCTTGCATCTCATTAAATGAAATGTGAGAATGTCTCCAATTTAATGTTAGACAGTTACATTTATGATCCAATTCAGCGACAGCCTCTGATGAAAGTCTTCATGAATTAACAGTGGCGACTCATCGCGTATTTGTTTACTAACCGAGTATCTTTCCGTACGGGCTGAACAGGTCTTCCAAATCCTTGTTTGTCATGTCGGATGTCGGCAAATTTCCAACAAAAATTCTTCTCTCCAAATCTCTCGGATCGTTACTGCTGCAGGTGCGGGAGAATCTCCCCGAAGAGGGGCTGCGACTTCTTCTGCGAGACATGACTAGATCCCAAGGTTTATCAGTTCTCTTTCTTCGTTCACCTCAAATGCTTGGAAAGGGTTTTTTTGCGTGCCAACAAGTGTCGTTAAAGCGTCTTCAATCCTGAAACATGTTAGCGAGTAAAAGAAGAGATCAAATTCCTACAAACTTCAAGAGTTCAGTGGATAAGTTGTAGATCAAATTCACATAAATACTCAAAGC
This sequence comes from Kryptolebias marmoratus, assembly GCF_001649575.2. NCBI lineage: Eukaryota > Metazoa > Chordata > Actinopteri > Cyprinodontiformes > Rivulidae > Kryptolebias > Kryptolebias marmoratus. Next base: position 6,847,376 of record NC_051433.1, on the reverse strand, counting down.
AAATTCAACTCCCTGTGAAAAGGAAGCAATGTTGACACTTGAGTGGGAAAGAAATTTGAATGTATTGTATTTGACTGCAATTGTTGAAACAGTTCACAACTGCACTGTTTTTTTGTTTATTTTGACTACATATGGACAATAAGAATATAGCAAATGATCTATTTTTGCACTGATTGTTAAAAAATGTACATGTGATAACTTCAAAAGATGCTCCTTTTTTTCCAGCAAAAACCATGCAGGTAATATGTTCAAACAAGATCTTAAATTGGTTCCTTCACAATAAATAAATAGTAAAGTTAATTGCTCAGGCCACATTTTACAAATATGCATTATGGAAATAATTTTAAAAAGATGCATCTCATGGAAATAAATAAGTTACCTGGTTTACATGGCACATCTCGTAAAGTAATGCCACTATGAAACAGTCATACTTATTCAAGGGCAGGATTTAAATAGCTTAAAGTTGATCATAACTAATCTCATGTTTTACTTTTAAATACAAGTTAGTTTTCCATGTGATAACACGCAAGGTGAAGGAACAGAGATAATGCTACAGAATCAGGATGAATTCCAAATAAAACTAAATGAACAGACAAAACATTACAATATCTATCAGGGAATGTACTCCTGCTTTCTTGCTATTCTAATGGCACTTTAAAAAGAAAACAATGTCATATTGTTGTTGTTGTTGGTGTAGACTCTCAGTCTTCCAGGACATGGTAAACAAATTGTTGTCAAAATACTGAATTTATAATATCAAAGTTTAAGGTACAAATGTTTTACACAAAATAAATCCCAACGTTGCCACTGGTAGTTGTAAAATTGGAGCAAATGATACAAACGGCAGAGTCCGATATGCATGATTAGACACTACTTTCCTCAGCACAAAATTTAAATTGTCTTTCAGCGATAAGCCAATATCATTTCAAAGTACTCCACAAGTTTCATTATGTCACTTTATGTCCGTTCAACCAGTGAAAAATTTTGACTCCTTGGATTTGTTGTCTTTCATTTAAGCAGAGCGATAACTTGACGGCATGTTTTTAAAACAAAATTAACGGCTTGTTTAAAAATGGTCCTCTTCTTTTGAAATGATAGAGTTGTCTTGAAAGAAACTGGATTTACTTAAGTGTAGTAAAATAAAAAAAGTCAAAATCTAAACATGAGATATTGTTTAAAAAAAGCCATGTATCTCACAGTCCTCAAAACGCTTGTTTTTTTCCACTGGTACGGACAGTGCCAATTAAAATTGTTTTATAGTAAAATTTCAGTGGATGTTTTCAGACAACATCTATACAGCACAAAATACGAAACCAAACCATGTTATGGAGTGAAGAAAGCAATTGGTTGATTTTTTTTTTTTTTTTTTATGGGAAGCAGACTCTTTACATACCTTCAGATGAAGGTGGATGCCCTGGATTCACTCCTTGCTTTGTTTTGATGGCCAAAATTCCTAACACCAGAGGAATAAAGGTCAAACATTAAATTTGAAAACATCAAACACTCCAGGTACTCTGAGTAATCTGATAGTTCAGCTAATAAAATATAAATAGGAGTAGATGAAGTATGTCTGCCCCCCCCCCACACACACACACACACACACACACACACACAACAGCTAAACTGATGCTGCAGCAGGTAGCGATGTTAGCTAAGCTAACTAGCCTAACTAGCTAAGTCAGTTCAGATGCCTGCAGCACATGCGACCTATTCTTTGCTAGCAAATGGCATGCCACAAGGAATTAAAACCAAATGACTCTTTAAATCCAAAGCGCCACATCTGAAAAATAACAAAACTGATGCATATTTCAAAGCCATGTTTTTATGTAATTACGGTGTAGCCACACGTAGCTAAGTTAGCAATGGCTCATTAGCTTATATGAAGAGGTGAACACCAAACTGCTTGTTTCACAATTACTTGACCAGCTTCGTTTGCGAGTGTGACTCGTTCCAAATATTGATATTTTATGAACAACAGGACGCCTGCCTACGTACCTCCGACATGTACTTGATTTGTATTTCAAGTCGCCTTGGGCCACCCGCAAAACGCTGCCGCTTCACGTACTACACAAGCGACTATGCGAGTCGCGCATGCGCAAATGTAAACACAAGTCCTGCTTTGCAAAAGGGTTCAGAGACAGCGTGTTAATGGAAATGTATTTATTGAAATATAAATGTTTTATAATTGCTGTTTGCACTGTACGGAGTGGCAATATTTGTTTTAGTTTTTTATAGTGTTTTGAGCTCAGAAAAGTGTGAACTGTCTGAAATCCTCTTGCAGCTGGGATATGGGTTTAGATTTGCGCATGCGCAACTCGCACAAAGTGTCGCTTGTGTAGCACGGGAAGAAGCGGCGGCGTTTTGCGGTTGGCCTTGAAGGCGACTTGAAATTCAAATCAACTACACGACGAAGGTATGTAGGCAGATGTTGTGCTGTCCATAACATATCAATATTTGCAACGATTCATGCTCGCAAACGAAGCTGGTCAAGTAGTTGTGAATAAGCTGTTTGGCGTTAAACAGTCTTCTTATAAGCTAATGAGCTATTGCTAACTTAGCTACACCGTAATTACATAAATATAAGGCTGTGGAATATGCATCAGATATAATATTAATTTTTAAATGTGAGGCTTTGGATTTGAAATGGCATTACCTGTTTTTATTTTCGTTTGCTCCCGCAAGTGTCACTATTTGGGACATCGGAACAACTGCATTAGCTAGTTAGCTTAGCATTCCTAACACTGCCTGACACGACATGGGGAGTTTAGCTGTTTTGTAAAATAAGAATATCATTTAAAACATTTATTTCCTTTTTCTTTTTCCTTTTTTTTTGGACATTTGATAGAATGCATGACAAGTTGAATATTCCAGATGTAAAGTAAACTATATCAGCACCAGTGAAATCACAATTGATAAATTTTGGATAATGTTTATTTAATTTCTCTAAAAGGAAGTATTCAGCTTATTTCATCTCTTTACGAGCCAGATTCCTTTTGTATGGTGAGGTTTTAGGAGGGCTTAATCAAAGTTTGATCAGATTTTCTGAATGTCAAACAATTTATTTAACTCTTTTGGATAAGTTCTTGTACTTGATCAGCTTTCAGAAGTATGGGAAAGTTTATAATATTTGTAAAGTTACCTGTCACTTTTTAAATGATGAAATCATTGTTGAAATTCCAGGATATCACACAGGTTTATTCACATAAAATGGTGGATTTTGTGTGAATTAGGTTGTGAGGAATAACGCTGTAATCCACATGATTAAGATAACTTCAGCTATTCCTGTTTTTTTATTTTATAAGCAAAACTACCAGTCAATTCAGAGCATTTGAAGTGTTTGATATTTTCTAATTTTATGCTTTAATCATTTTATTTCTGCTTTTAGGCATTTTTGGCCGTCAAACCAAAGCAGGGAGTGAATCCAGGGCATCCACCTTCGACTTAAAGGTATGTAAAGGGTCTGCTTCCTAAAAAAGGACAAATTATTTATATCACTCCAATACATAGTTTGGTTTCTTAGTTTGTGGTGTATGGGTGTTGTTTACAAATATCCACTGAAACTCCATTTAATAAAAAAACATTTTTAATTTGTGCTGTCAGTACTGGTGGAAAAACAAGCATTTTCTTTGAGGACTGTGAGAAACATTGTTTTATTTAAACAAAATCTCATGTTTAGATTTTGGCATTTCCAGCCGACCGGACGCCCTTCATTTCACTTCAGTAAATCCAGTTTCCTTCAAGACAGCTTTATTATTTCAAGAGAAGAGGACCTTTGAAACAAGCCTTTTATTTTTGTTTTTAAAACATGCCGTTGAGTTATTTCTCTGCTTAAATGAAAGACAACAAGTCCAAGGAGTCAAATTTTTCACCGGTTGAATGGATCTTAAGTGGCGTAATGAAACTTGGAGTAATTTTTACAACAGCAGCAATATGACAGAGACATTGTTTTCCTTTTGAAGTGCTATTGTTCGTCTGCACAACAACAGCGGGCGGATTCTCCGACACCAAAACTTTTTGAACCCAGGTTTAAGAGTGGAAGTTTTCGGATACCCCTGGCGTAGGTGTGAAATTGCACATCCGCAGTACGGACAGCTGTAGTCAGCTTTAGATCAGCAGCAGTAACAGCAGGTAGAAGAATACTGTTTCTGCTACTCACCGTTTTCAACATGTAGCAGCCACCCATCCTCATCATCGGTCCAAACATTTGTCTGCTCACCATATTGGACGTGACTGCATTCGTTCTCGAGACTTAAGTGACTGCGCGTAATGTGGAAACATAAAAATCACAGCACCAGCTACTGACCTGACATGGAAACTACGGCAGATTCAGTGTTCACAGCAGTACCGTGTAACGGTTCCCCAATCAACCGCAGAAAACCGTTCATGTGTAAACAGGTTGTTAGTTGTTTCTCTGCTCTTCAACAGGTTTCTTCAAGTTCTGCAAAAGCCTGATAATCACTCATTAATTCATATCAGGTGTGTCAAAGCAGAGAAACATCTAAAACCTGCAGGATAGTGGCTCATGACAACCAGGACTGGGCACCACTCCTCTAATAGATATTGTAACGTTCTGTCAGTTCATTTACTTTTTATTTGAATTCATCAAATTTTTAGCATTATCTCCGTTCCTTCACCTTCCATGTTAGCTTTGCTCATGACTAAATTTAAACTAATTATGTTCTGCACTTGAATAAATAAATGGCTGTTTGATATTCTGGCATAATTTTAAGAGAAGTGACATTTAAACCAGGTAACTTTTTATTTCTATGAGATGCATTATTTTTTAGTTATTTGCATGATGTATATTTGTGAAATGTGGACTGAGCACTTTTACTATTTATTTAATGTGAAGGATCCAATTTAAGATCTTGTTTGAACATATTACCCACATTTGGTTTTGGTGGAAAATGAGGATCATCTTTTAAAGCTACCACTTATACTTTTTTTTTTCATCAATCAATGGAAAAATAGATATTTTGCTATAAACATATGAATTCTTTTTTTTGTCAGTCTGGTTCAACAAAAGCTGTGATCTACAAGTCAAATTTGTTTTCCACTCAAGTGTCAACATTTGCTTTCTTTTCACAGGGAGTGAAATTTGCTTTGGTTAACGATTTATGTGAATTTGATCTACAACTTAACAACTAAACTCTTGAAGTTTGTAGGAATTTGATCTCTCCTTTTACTCACTGACATGTTTCAGGATTGAAGACGCTTTAACGACACTTGTTCGCACGCAAATAAAACCCTTTCAAGCATTTGAGGTGAACGAAGAAAGAGAACTGATAAACCTTGGGATCTAGTCATGTCTCGCAGAAGAAGTCGCAGCCCCTCTTCGGGGAGATTCTCCCGCACCTGCAACAGTGACGATCCGAGAGATTTGGAGAGAAGAATTTTTGTTGGAAATTTGCCAACATCCGACATGACAAACAAGGATTTGGAAGACCTGTTCAGCCCGTACGGAAAGATACTCGGTTAGTAAACAAATACGCGATGAGTCGCCACTGTTAATTCATGAAGACTTTCATCAGAGGCTGTCGCTGAATTGGATCATAAATGTAACTGTCTAACATTAAATTGGAGACATTCTCACATTTCATTTAATGAGATGCAAGAATGTTTCTAATCAACATTTATTTTTTAAAAGCTGGCTGAAGTGGGTAGATATTTAAATGTATTCAAAGGTTTTGCCTTTTAAAATATTCCTCTTCCAGGCGTATCCTTGTTTCGAGGGTATGGATTTGTTCAGTTTGAGCGCACGGAAGATGCTGAAGCTGCAAGGGCGGCTCAGAAAGGGCGATTGTATAGAAGTTACAAAATAGGTAAGCTTTAACTACAAAAAGTGTGATTGTATGGTCGTTGAGGATGCTTTTTATTCGGTGGACTGCAAAACTAAGCTAATGAGAGAAATAAAAATATATGCAAAACTTTCGATGGGAATGATTGTTCTCATCTACCATCAATGCCAGGAAAGAAAAAGAAGTGAGTACATTATAGCAGTTTTAAAGATAAACACTTTTGTGTTTATCTTTAAGACTAGAAGCACTCATTTTAATTTTTTAATGACCTCTGGGTCATTAGAAAAAATTGTAAGATCAAGATTACCACTAAAGGTTAATCACTTTTTTTTGTGACAACACCAACATATTTGAAAATGTCATCAAAATCTAATCTTGTTGTCAGACAGACAGACAAACCAACCAGCACTACCGAAGACATAACGTCCTTGGCGGAGATAAAAAAAAAAACACTTTTGTGTGTTTTTACAATTAGGACCAGATGCAACATCTTCAGATATTTTTCTTTAAGACCAGATGTGACATTGATATTTCTCCTTTTAGGATTAAATGCCTAATATGCCGTTTTACGTTTACATGTATAATGGATTAAATAGGTTACTATTTGCTGAACTGCTGGCTTTAACTAGGCTTTATTCCCTTTGTGTTAGTTTTGGTTGTTGAAACAAAATTATGATTCTGGAGTTTCCTGTAAGGGAAAAGGAGTATTTTTGGCAAAAGCACAGTGAATTATGTGGAGTGTATTTGTCTAAAGCAATAAGCATGATATCAGTATTAAAGTGGCATTTTATAGTGGTGTGTATCTTTCACGTGGATTTATACTCCACGAGAAGTGAAGAAATCTGCTCTCTCACATGATTGTAAGATGTTTTTGTTGACATTGATATTTTATATTCAACAAGAAACGGCAGCACAGATCTCCCGAGAAGCCCCTTCCCCTCGGGTCTCTGTTCTTCTGTCCGTGTACACGTTTTTGCTTTCCTTACCGCAACCAGACATTTTTATTGTACATACTGAGACAGTAAACACCTCTTGTGTTTGAGGATTTAACATAGACTGCCACCCTTGGCCGACAGGGCACAGCAACAAGTGAACATAGGTAACGTGTCCCTACGCTGCCCGGCCAAGGTGTACTTCCTCCTGGCCAGAACAGCTACGGAGATCCAGCAAGTCGACTGCTGTTCTGCATGAACATGCCAGCAACAAAGTTGTGACCAATCACACAGTAGCTGACCCATACCCCTGTGAGAAAAAGTTCTCCTCAAACCTTGTGTCAAGAAGGGGCTGTTGAAGCTTCCATAAGGACAAAATTACGTAATTTCTGTCACACAACTAAGTGTATGAGAGGAGATTTCTTCCTTTCTTGCAGAGTGTAAGTCCAGATTAAGGTGCCTCATAACTCAATTTGATAATAATTCAGAGGGCTGCAATGTGATTTAAAGGAAAAAAAAAACTATTCTTAATGCATCCATAATCACCTGTCAAACAAAATCCTGAGGGATAGAATCTCTCAAACCTAAAGAAAAATAAAACAATATTTTGCGCTACACAGCATTATAAAACAGTTTGCGTTCAAACAGAATAATTGAAAAAACTGTCATTGACAGATTCTGTGGCAGTGAATTACCCATTTTCTTCAGTGTCAACATGAATTTGGTTTTGGTTCTGTTACTGAGGGAATGGTTGTGATGATCACGCTCTGTCTTGGCTCCAAAGTGAGAAACACAATGCACAAGACTTGGTTTTTAGCAATGGAATGTGGATTGAAATCCTTCACAATAAAAGTTGCAATGCACTTTGTCATTTGCTTTGCCTTTTTTGAGTTATGTGGGAACTGACGTTGTTCCCTCGATGGTCCTGGCTGGTTGGCTGTTTCACCTTGTTTCTCCTCTGGGTGGAAACCTGTACAAAACCTGCATAAAGTGTAGTTCTTGTCAACATCTTCTTTTGCTTTAACTTCAAAGAAGCTGAAGTACTCCCAAACACTGGCTTTCAATGCCTAAGCTGCCGTTTTATGTCATGGTCAGCCATCTTATTTGTCTGTTGTGTGGACGCCATTAAGGTTTCGATTTTTAGAGTTTCCCCTTTGCGTTCCTCAACATTAACGTTATTAACATTAACTTATAACCAACTGTTTACATTTTTCAATCAGACTTGTTAATGTCTGCATAATGATGCACTGAAAAACATATTACCACCCCTAGTATTTGATGATATGAAAATACATCATAGAAATGTAATTCTTTTTAACTACTAGGAAACTTTGAGGTTTAACATTCTTAAGCTTTTTAAGATTTCCTCTTTGCTGAGAGTAGACAGGTCCATGGTTGACATATTGCAAACATCATGTTTGATTTTTGATCAGAACTACCGGACTGTGCAAAAAGAAGGAGCATGTCTCGTGTAGTTTTAAAGGCTAGGAGCAGTCAAAGGTCACATCAAGGGTATTTTAGACGTGTTGCATTTGTTCTTATTGGTTGTTACAACGTCACAACTGTACAATATTCTGTTCTTCTGAACACCATTTTAGTGCAAAATAATACTGAGCTCTCAATAAATGTTTTTATCAACATTAAAAATAAGAGATCTTGCAAATACCGTGTGGGTTGTGAGATTTAATTTTCAACCAATTACAAAGTAGTAAATGAATGCGTTTTGGTTCTGACATCACTTGTTTTCTTTACAACAGTGACAGTTTGGGACTTTTCTGAATTTTAACCCAATTCTAATCATCATGTTCAAGCCTAACATTTTGACAGAGTAACGGATTCCTTTGTTTCTTGTTCGCTCAACGGATTTGACAACTCATTTTGCGACGCTTCGGACTTTCGTAAATTTCCAATTTTCACATTTCAATGGTGGCGCTCGATTTTATTCGGACGGGGAAAGTGACGCGGCGTCTCATTTTGCGTGAACATCATGAGCTGATCTACATGTCACTGTTGTGTTCAACGTTTGGATTGATTTATTTTCAGATGTAAATATGGCAGTGGAACGACGGCAAGCTAAACCTCAATCCCAGCAGAGCCCTCCACGAAGGTAAAGTAACGCAAAATGGGTGTGAAGAACTACCGTCGCCTCTGAGATGTCGGTAAAAAAGCGTATTTAACTTTCTCATCATCTGCAGTTTTCTGTAAAGGTCAAATCACGCATTTCGGAAGCTGCCCCTCTTTTAAATGAGTTTGTAATGTTTTATAAACCGGTCAACGTTTCACACAAAGTTAACTTTTCCTGATGTGTTGAAATAAAGAAGAGAGACAAATTGGTGTAATTAAGTGTCTTTGTCTCAAATTTTCTCAACCTTTGTGGGGTTTTTTTTTTTTTGCTTTTTTTTCTGCAAAAATCTTCTGTGTGTGATTTCCATCCAACAGTTCTTTGTCTGGATAGAATAAGAACGTTTCATTTATGGTAAAATTCATTTTAGTCTCACTTGATTTTCAAACCGCAGATTTTTGTTCTACGTTTTGGTTTTGTGTGTGACGGTAAGTTGTTTCTGTTTCCTGCAACCATTTAACCATGAAAAACACTTGTTCTGAAAGCAAAAAATGGGTTCCAAGATAGAAAGTCTACATGAAAATTTAAATGGACAAACCCAGTGTCTTTTTCTTCAAACAGTTTTCAAAGCAAAGTAGTTGTTGCGTTTTCTTCACTGTAGCGTTTGCGATGACATTTGTCATCTTTGAAGAAGTTGAGCAGCAGCATCTTTCAGTCGGTGGAATAATGGATCCTCTTGCGTTTGCGCGTGAACAAGATGCTGTTCGTGGGAACTTATTTTATGACATATGAACGGTTGACTTTTGGTCGTGGCGGCACTGAAACCAGCTCCCAGCTGACCATTGGTGGAAAACTATTCTTCAAAGATTTGGGTTTAGGGAAAAACAATTCGAAATACTTTGATTTATTTATTTATTTTTGCATGTTATAAGTTGGCTGTCATGATGTGCCATATTCTCTGAAGGGTTTTAAGAGTCAAGGTGACAAACATTTTTCTTTATAGATAACTGTAATTCCTTTACAGTACTCTGGGCATGACTTCACAATAGGTTTTATTGTGAAGGAGCCTTAATATTAAAGAACACAATATATATTACAGACAAATTTAATTTACCCTTCTCAGTTTGACTGGACTGTTTCATGCAGCAAACATAGTTTACCCACACTTTTATCTAAACTTTTACCATTTTGCATTTAACAAAAACAAATGAAGGGAGATTATGAAGTGTTTATAAAATGGTATTTATTTATTTTTTTATAATATTAATGCGAGAAGGTATTGCAGCATTTGAGATGTAAGTTATTTACAAAATATGTTAAACAATTGGGACAGTCAATTAAAAAATGTTACTTTTTGGATTGTGGTATTTATGAAGGAAAAGTAAAATTACCATAACGATGTGGAGTTGGACCTTCAAAATAAACTACCTTGTTCTTATTGAACAAGCTGCTGTAGCAGCTGTGCTGCTTGTTAGTTTTGATCTGAATTCATGATCAGTTTAAATCTTTGACAGTGACACCTTCTCAGGTAGCTATAATTAAATGATGGCTTTAATGTTTCCTGGATTACATTTAAAGATTTGTAAAAAACTAAACGGACTTGTTTGCTTTACTTTCGTTGTAGAAATATTTATATTAATTAGGTTCAAGTTGTTTTGATTCAAATATCAGCTTTAGGCCGGTCCTCAGTGTTAATAAGGTTCTCTTACTCCCTGTAGTTTTCCCAGGAACTGAACTTTCTGAACTGTTCTTGAACTGATGGATGATGTTTTCTTCAGGGCCCCGTACAACAAAGAGTCCCGTCCTCGGTCACGCTCACCTGTTTATTCGCGTGACGGACGTGAGCCTCGGGACGGACGTGAGCCTCGGGACAGCCGTGAACCCCGGGACAGCCGTGAACCCCGGGACAGCCGTGAACCCCGGGACAGCCGTGAACCCCGGGACAGCCGTGAGCCTCGGGATGGACGTGACCCTCGGGACAGCCGTGAAGCCCGGGACAGCCGTGATGGCAGAGACCCTGGCAGAGAGCCCAGACCGGGAAGCCACTCTCGGGACCCTGATTATCGTTTTCAGTCGGGGAACAGAGACAAGGACTTCAGGGTCGACCCACGAGATCCTGCATTCAGGTGATTAACATTTAGCCCATCAGTTGCAAACTGTAAATCCCTCAGTTACATCGATGTCTGAACAAACCATTTTCCATTACAGCAGAGATGAGTACGACAGGTACTACGGGAGTGGCAGTGGTGCCGAGGACTATTACAGGAGGAAGGAAGAACACTACAGGGATCCTTTTCTAGATCCCTGGAATGGACGCCGTGAGCCAGGTAGGATACAGAGAACTCGCCACACTTCAAGAGTTCAGGGTTATTTGGTCAAAGCGCTTCCTTCCTTGTTCTATTTTGTTCTTTATTGTCAAGAAAACTGATTTTTGCATTTATTTGCAGCTAAGAACTGCTGGCTCCTATTTACATTTTATATTTATCAGAATTCTTTGTTTAAAAAGGACGTAACTACAGTATCTATAGAATGTCAGATTGTGTTAGAATTGTTGTAAAACGAGTGAAAATGAACACTACATAAAAAGTTTATAAACCTCCACTCTTGGCAAACAGACGATCGTGCTCGACCAGAAGAGCGTCGTCGTAATGAACTTTATCGACAGTACTATGAGGAACTCCAGCGGCGTTACGACACTGAGCGTCCTGTTGACTGCTCTGTGATTGTCGTCAACAAGGTGCAGAAGTAAGTTCACTTTCTGATCCTTCCAGAGAGCACCAATCATGGATCACAGACTCTACTGTTAATCCTCAGCCATGGCAGGTTTTTATTTCATATTGCTCCTGTGTGTGTGTGTGCCTATCTGTACCTTTGCTTCAAAAACAACTGTAGGGAGTATGCAGAAACGGTCGGGCGGAAAATCCGGGATTTGGGAATGGTGGTGGATCTGATCTTCCTCAACACGGAGGTGTCTCTTACCCAGGCTCTGGAGGATGTAGGCAGAGCCCGAACTCCTTTTGCCATCATTATTACCCAGCAGCACCAGGTGCACCGCTCTTGCACTGTCAACATCCTGTTTGGCACGCCTCAAGGTAGTGAAACACAACGACATGCTCCTATCAGCTGTGCCTTCATTATTATTGTTTTATTACAATCAGGCTGTTTCTGTGTGGGATTGTTGTCACAGAGCATCGCAACATGCCAATGCAAGACGCCATGATGCTGGTTGCCCACAACTATGACACCTACAAAGTTGAAAACCGTGAAAAAGAACGGGAAGAGATTGCCAGAAAGGCTGCCAAGATGGCGGACGACGTGTTACTTCGGGAGGCCGACAGAGAGAGCCATCCCACTTCAGTGCTCACTTCCATCACTCTGCTCTCTGAAAACAGGTATCAGGTTTATTGTTTCTTCAAGTCACACATTCCAGTAATTAAAAACAGTGTCTTTAGAAGAACAAAGGTTTCTGACTTGTTTTCAGCTGGTATTGAAATAAAATCTCCACACTGGGAGTAATAAGTTTTCCCTGGGTTTGGTTGCTGGTTAGGTTTTTAACCCCAGACGAGCTGGACCGTCTCATTGCATACCTAACGGACAAAAGAGCTCGCCTTGTTGGAAGCTCAGGAGATTCTCTTGCAGGTAATCGTGTAACCATTCCTCTGAAAACAATACATGTGTGCACAAAAGTATATCAAACCAGCTTTTGGTGACTGTAATCACATTTTCCTTAAAAATCCTTCCATGTTTTCAGCAGCAAATTGTAACAGAATGTGTTTTTCTGTAGCTCCAGTCCACATTGGAGTTTCTGCAGGAGTGCGTCGTGACATCCCAGCATCAGCTGCAGGACTCCCCCCTCCATCGACTCACGCTCCCCTGCCATCAAGTCATCTGTCAGCTGGTTCCAATGCTTCAACCAACCCCAATAATCAGCAGGAGCTTCAAGCTAAAATCCTCAGTCTGTTTAACAGCGGCTCTGGGCCGTCACCAGGAAGTAGCGCTGGAATTCCTTCTGCTAGCGCCCCCCAGTCACGCCCCTACAGCTCTCTTGGTCCTTCTCTTTCTCAGAGCACCACCCACGCACCCATGTCTGGTCCTCCTCCAGCTGCGTCCCAGGGCTACAACACCCCATCGGGCCACATGCCTGTAGCGTCAGCTGCTCAGAGACTCCCTGTGACAACGTCAGGCATCAATTTTGACAACCCTACTGTCCAGAAAGCTTTGGACACACTGATTCAAAGTGGACCGTCTCTCAATAGTTTAGTGGGGCAAGGGTCCACTCAGCAGCCCCCCTCAAGACCACCAGCCAGCATGGGCCAGGGCCCACCCATGTCCATGTATCCTCACCACTACTGACGAGCTGGAATGAAAACGTGCGGTTCTGCTCTCCTGATAGAAGTAGACACCACATCCTTGACTGTGTGACTGATTTACCAGCTTTGTATCAGTAGACTGTAGACACATTTCGTACATGTTTTTATTTTTTCCCCTCAATACTGTGTTTGTAACATTGAATAATTTACTCAGACCCACTAAATGGTTTAGTCTCAGATGTTTGCCAGCAGAATTTTATTGTCTTTTTACAGGCGAGTTAAACAGTGGGGTTATGATGAATGTTTTGGTTTTCCAATCATCTGTTAAGCGTTTTATAGTTTTGCACAGTGTTGGTTTATTTGTACTTTGTTGGCATTGTCATGATTAAAAACTCCAGACACGCTTGCTGTAATAAAATGATATTGGTATAACAACAAACTACACATGGTTAATTTCACAATATGCTTTATACACCCTACCTGATTTTTTTTATTTTTACAGTCACCTCTGCCTGTCTGTTAGCAAAATATCTCATGAACCACTGGACATATTTTAATGAAATCATTGTACATCTCCAACTCACTAACTTTTTAGAGTCACGTCAGTTTGAGATGGTCACCATAGCTGATCAACAATATCCAACACACAAATGGCCACAGTTCTGTCAATTTTACACCTACTTGGCTAAAATTTGATGTGGGAGTAGCTGAGAGTCATTCAGAATGCATATTCCGAGCTCACATACTGACAAGCTTAAAGGGTTTGCAGTTAGTACATTCCTAAATTAAAATGATGACAAGATTACTTAAATTAAACTAAGCACGTAATTGTTTGAAAACTGGGTTTTAAAAGAAAATCCAAGCTCCAGATCATACGGCTGCAGGTGTCTATAGTATTTTGCAAAACTGAAGCACCGCCCTCCTGGAGTTGATGACGCGCAACGAGGGAGGCGTTTCCAGCATATATGGCGGGAAAATATTTTTTGCCGGGAGATGGTGGTGTGTCACCTTAAATCGGGGACAACCTGAGTTACTGTCATTATCAGTTGACAAAGAAAAAATGTGCAATACTATGATTGTTAACGCGTAGCATGGATTTCATTCTATTTGTTAGATTTGTTTCACCATATTTAGTCGCATCAAAACAACCTTGTTATGTTTATATTAACCATATGGTCGAAGTGGACTTAGTCCGGCCAGATGCGCCGGCGTGTGAATGAAGCGGACCCTGTCCAAACACGAAAGGGAGTGTCAACATTTATGTTTAGATATACCAGTGTACCAAAGAAACTAGGCAGGAACAGTAACGTTAATTAAGGCACTTTATTCGGTATTTTTAATATAGAAACATATGTCTTAAAATAGTTCGTTTCGAACATGTATTTTGTTGCGTCACGGGCCGTTTTCGTTCTTCCTTGTCGTGAGTAATTTTTACACACCTCCTAACAAGGTTCACCGGAAAGCGTTTCTCTGTGCAAGTTTTGCGCTTCTCGCACATCATTTGCGGATCGATATGTGACCTGACAGGTTATTTTAGACCAGAAGCAGTTGTCAAATCTGTTACCTCGGACAACAATGCTCAGGAAAACCTCAAGCTCAACTCAAGAGCCGGTGTCTGAACTTCCTCATTTTGAGTCTCGCGGCCTGTAAGAATCGCCTTCGACATGCCGAAGCTGAAACGGTCGCTGGAGTCCGGACAGCTCTTCATCGGCTTTCTGGGAGACCGGCTGTCCGTCAACAGCAAAGAAGAACTCCGAGACATCTACAACACTGAGTTCAAGAGCAGGTAGGCTCCCCACACGGACCGTGCTTTGTCACGTGCTGTGTGTTGAGTTTAACGCGTGCCTTGTTTCCACCTCCACAGAGAGGGGGCGAAACACCCCAACTTCGCCACTGTTTTCTACGCTCTGCTGTTCTTCAACAAGATCTACAAAAAGAAGGGCAAGTTCTACAGACGCGATAAAGCCCAGGTAAGATGTCTGCATAATATTTAAAAACAAAAAAGTTCATTCAGAGCAAACAAGTCTGGACATGTTTTGTTTTTGTTTGTTTGTTTTGCTGATTTCACTAAATTAAGTGACCCAAATGAGGATGCATCTTGTTTTTTGTTGTTGTTGTTGCAGGTTAGGGTGTCATCAAACATGCCGGGGCCCTTTCAACATCACATTCAGACTGACAGGGGTCAGAAAACAGCAAAGGCGGCTGAGACCTCCACACCTCCTCAGCTGACCTCAAAGAAGGGAAAGGCCACACAAATCATCAAGATGATGAAAATGAACAGGTATGTTGAAGTCTGCTCTCAGTGAAATGCGGGATTATGTTCCATTGTTAGCCCTGTGTTACACTAACCCCACCCTTACTGTCTGCATTTGGTTTATTCTTCTAAAAGTTTGACATGGCAGTTCTCAGAATCAGAAAGGATCGTTTGTGGTGGCCATTTTGAGGGACTAACTCATGTAAACGTGGTTAGAAACACTAAGTTTTGCATACTGTTCAGGGCAGATCTTGGTCTTATTAAAAAGGGAAAAGGACAAAAATCTCACAAAGTAATTTTAGTGATCAAACGTAATTAAATAGTGTAAAATAGTGTTCAGAGCTGTGAAACTCTTTTGAGTTTGTAGTAGGTTCAGATACCCAAATACATATATATAAATTTATTAATACAGAGCGTCCTTATTAAAGATGTTTTTAAAATTTAAAGCTAGACGCCCTGATAATGTTTGTCCCTCACAGGAAAAAGATGTTTGCTGATAAGGAGGGAATTGTAATCACCTCAGATCCTGAATCAAGTGATGGAAAGGTTCAGTTCACCAAAGCTGTTCAGAAGCGGCCGTTCGTCGTGACGTTCCACATTAACAACGCAGGACCAAACTACATCAACTTTACCAATTACACCGTCCTCGACAGAATTCGCTGTTTCACTCTGGAGGATGAAAGGAGAGTGACAAAAGCCTGTCCGCTCCTCCTCTGCCCAGGTGAGACAACAAGCGCTCCTCATCTGCCCTTTTAAGGGCTAAAAGTACACTTAAAGAGGTCAAAGGTTAAATATTCTTTCCTACTTTCCTTTTTCTCCTCCCATAGGAGAGGGCTATGATGTTGTCGTTCGTTACAAACTCAATCAGTGCGGATATTTCCCTGCCACGATCTGCTTTGAGTTCCAGCAGGACCCGCCGAAGCCAGTGGCCTTCTGTGTTGTCAGAGAGGTTGAAGCGACGGTCCAAACCTCGCTGGCTGCAGAGCTGGCTCCTGTAGCTCCCTATAAACTGTTCCAGTTGGCCAAATTCAAACCCGCTGCCACTGAGGTCGTGGAGGGCGTACCACCTGATGGGTAAGTTCTCAGAATACGCTGAAATGAAGTGCTCTTCTGTAGTTTAACATATACCTGCAAGACTCTTTTTAATATCTCCAAATACTCCTCCTGCAAATTTCAGAACAAAGGGATGGTGCTACATGTCATTTTTGTTCCTGCTTCTAATTTATCAGCAAACTGATCCAAAGTTATCCATGTTGCTTTTCATTCATTCTTTTCAAAAAGGTTTGTTTTTACACTTCTAGTTCTGCTGTCCATCACATGACGACCGTAGTGAAATTAGGAGATTACAAGTGTCCCCAGTACCTGACAGAACTAGCTAAACACAGACTGAAGGACTCCAAGTGCCTCTCTCCTCCAGCCCAACAGAACCTAGCTCCTGTGAAGTGAGAGACTGACCTAAATGCAGTTAAACAATCCTGTTTGTCTGGGAAGAATTTGGGAGATTGAATTAAGCTCCTGCCTGTGTTTTGGGCTGCGCTTCCAGGAAGCTTCTGGAGTCGCCTTTCGACATGAAGAGCTACCCCCGCCGGTTCCACCTCCTGCTTCACTTGGAAGAGATCCAGATGAGAGTGGACATCAGGAAGTACGGCCTCCACAATCAAACCATGACCCAAGATCAAGGCAGCAGGAAGCTACTCGTACTGAAAGTAAAAAAAAAGAATTTATTTGTCTGTAATTCTTCAGTTAATTTAAGATAAAATCTTTGTTTTATATAATGCATTTCCCCCCCCTTCCCCCAGCTTTGTTTTTAAAAGGCTTTTAAGGCAGCTTAACTCGGTTATTCTTTTACATTTTCTTATCAAATACCATGTTGACTACTGCTCAAGCTATTGAGCTGCATTTAAGAACATTGGGATTTATGAGAAATTGAAGAAATTATGTGGTAAAAAAACACTGAAACTGGCTGTTTTTGGTAAGGTTGATAAGGTTTTTGTAAGATAACACCTGACTGTGAATGTCTGAATTCCACAGCCTATGAGGTTTTCATTAAATGACCCTGTTACTCTTCACTGAAACCAGACTGACCTTGCTTCCCGTCTCCTCCTCGCCTCCCAACATTCCAATGTCTTAGATAAGCTGCTGTGTGGACTCTGGAGGTAGAGCTTTGATTTGGAGCTTCCCTGTTCAGAGCTCGGACTCTGATGTTAATTATTAATTGTCTTTAAGGCTCTCTGTATGTCGTGCATCATACATAAATAAACCCGTTTGTGTGATTTCATCTAACAATTGATTTTCTTCCACAACACCTGCAAAGATGTACATGATGAGTATTGGACAGTTGTGATCTGTTCTTATCAAACAGGTCCCTGGGGTTGCTGAAAACCGTCCCTCTGTACTTCGAGGAGATTGCCTGAGAGTGACCGGATCAGAAAATCGAAGCTCCCCCATCACGCTGTACACTGGGTATGTTCACAGAGTGGAGCTGGACCAGGTGAAGCTGGGCTTCTCCAAAAGGTAAGAGCTGAAACTGGCATTTCTGGACATCTGGCATCTCCGAACCTTACCCATGCACACGTTTCATACTTTTTTTTTTCTCCCTTCAGGTTGTTGGAGAAGTTCATCACCAACATGAAGTTCGATGTAGAATTTACCATCAACAGGTACACTGTGAAGCTGCAGCATCGAGCTGTGGACTTGGCAGAAAAACATCAGCTGAAGGAGGTTCTGTTTCCTTCTGGTGCTGCGGTTCCCAGCGTTTCCATCCCAGAACTCAGGTCAGAATAATAAAAAACAAACCACTGTAGCCACCTATAAGGTTCTGTATCTCATATCCATCATGTGTTGTGCAGAAAAGGTTAAACAATTTTCCGTTAATGCGAGGGGAAAAAAAAATCAATCAATCAATCAATCAACTTTATTTATATAGCACATTTTAAAAACCACAGGGGTAGCCAAAGTGCTGTACAATAAAAAGGAAATAGATAAAACAAATAAAGAGATAAAAAACGATAAATAGATAAAAGAGACATACACATACGAGTTCACAGCAGGTATGTTTTAGGTGCCAAGAAAGACAAAAAATCACGGTGTGTTAAAAGCCAAAGTATAAAAGTGTGTTTTTAAAAGAGATTTAAAAACAGGAAGAGAGGAGGCCTGTCTGACACTCAGGGGTAAATTGTTCCAGAGCTTGGGAGCAGCAACAGCAAATGCTCTGTCGCCTCTG
>NC_051433.1:6710760-6826323 GCF_001649575.2 Kryptolebias marmoratus | reverse complement strand
CTATTCCTCCTCCTTTTCGACCCGACAGGCGCGGGGAATTAAAATAGCAGCAATCCGGTGGTGACAGTTCAATAAGAGAGGTAGGCTCACCAGTACTCAGCCATGTCTCCGTTACACAGAGAAAATCCAGGTCACGGGTCATGAAGAAATCCCTTAAGATGAAAGTTTTATTTCCCAGTGAAAAAAAAGTGAATCATGACGCCATTCTGATTTAAACTGTGCATAAAACCTTAGCAGCATTAATTGTCATGTAGTTATTTTAGCTTGTTTTTTTATTTTGTTTTTCCTTCTTTTGAAACTCAATGCATTTTCTCCAGGATGTTTAATCGTCAGCTGGAGGAGAACACGGAACAACGTAATGCCGTCGGTCACATCGTAGCCGGATCATCAAAACCTGCACCTTATATTGTCTTTGGGCCTCCGGGAACCGGAAAGACCATTACTTTGGTCGAAGCTATAACTCAGGTAATAAGTGTTAGGTTTCTGTGGATGAAGTGGTGGGGGTTGTTTAAAAAGAACAAAAACACATTAGAAGGTGAATCTGCGTTTCAGACTTGATTGAGAATCAGAATCTGCCTTTGTCTTACTTGATCAGGTCTGAAACCACAGGGGAGAGATTTTATCATGAAAGTCTAAGGAACAGATGACTGAACCATTATAGTAATTATAAAACCATATTTGCTTATTATTTGTTGCTATATCATTGTTTAAATCCATTATTGAGGTGTCAGGAGGAGGTTTTTGTCACTAAAAAAGGGCTTGGTCCCAAAAAGAATAGTAAAGTAGTCTCTTTTCTATCCTTACAAGCATCTATTAAGGTTGTCCATCATTAGCTGATGAAGTATCACTAATAAAGGCTCACCTCACAGGTCAGCAGGGCAGACCGGTCAGCCCACATCCTCGCCTGCGCACCCTCAAACAATGCAGCCGATTTGCTGTGTGAGAGGCTGAAGGTGCACATGGATTCCCACCAGCTGTACCGCATGTACGCCAGCAGCCGAGACCCGAGCAGCGTCCCCCAAAGCCTGCTGGTGAGCATCAGCTGCTGTTTGCACTGCAGCCGACTCAATAAATGTATGCATGTATCATACTTCATGTACTCATACATACATCGACTCATTCACCTTTAAATGTGTCGCTGTGTTTAAACCTTTTACTTTTACTTTCATAGAATAAATTAAAGCAGAGGTAGTTTTATTTTGCCTCAGTGAGTCAAACAAGTAATCCATGACTTTTACTCGTTCAGCATAAGTTTAATGATCATTTGGTGCTAAACAACCTTTGGTGTTTATTTGTTTATCCAAATCGGAGGCACTTTTGTAAACAGAATTATCTGTGCATAATATATATATTTTTGTACCAATGCTGCTTCTGTTTCTTACAGAAATACTGTAACTGGGACGAGAGCCACGGTTGTTTTGGGTTTCCAGAGAAGGAAGTTCTGATGGAATATAAAGTTATTGTGACAACTCTGTTCTCAGCTGGCAGGTAGGATGTACTTCTGTTTGTACTCAGCGTTTGGCTTTATTCAACATCAGAAAGATGCTCTGTGTCATGAGTCATGTTTGTTAGTTATTGTATTACTTGTGTAGACGTTTTGCTAGAGTAAAATCTTGCCTGTGGGCGTTTCTTTTCTACAGACTTGTGACAGGAGGGATCCCCGTCGGCCATTTCTCACACGTGTTTGTCGACGAGGCGGGTCAAGCTGAGGAGCCACAGTGTCTTATTGCCATCGCAGGTAATTACTGAGCGTTTTAAGATTCAAAACCTTTAGTTTTATGGAAACATTTGGTCAAATATTGGTATTATCTTTGCATTCCTTTTAATTATTAAAACCTAATTTATAAAAGGTAAAAAATTAAAGCTTTATAAAATTTCTTAGTAATTTATTTGGTCATTGGGTGTAATTTATTTTTCTTTTATTTCATTTTTTTTTCCTTTTTGCAGCTTTGAAAAATCCAAACTCACTAATCTACATGTTTATTGATGCGTCAGATTGACTGATTTTAATGTTTTTTTTTTTTAAGAGAAATTAAAAACAAATGTTTTCAACACTAAAAAGAGAATAATCTGCTTGAAGTAAAAAGAAGCATTTGAAGATTTTAAAACCCTAAATAGATTTTTATTTTGAATTCTCGTTCTACTGAATTTAATTTAGTTGTTAATTAAAAACAGAATCTGGCCATTTGATGCAAAAGAACTGGATTGCAGTTAGAAAAAATAACCTCTAAGCACATTTTAAGTCCATTAAAGTGTTTTTACGGCCATTTAAACTTATAATTTAGAATACGGTGTGAGTCAGAAGCAGTGATTTGTAACGTAAATATTCTGTCTCAGTCCGTGCTGACGCTGCGATCCAGGGTAAAGAATGAAGAGGTGAAGCTGATGCATCAGTGCTGCCAATCGGTTGCTCTCCTCCACAGGTTTGCTCTGCGCTGAAACGGGTCATTTGGTGCTGGCAGGAGATCCCAAGCAGCTGGGACCAATCATTCGATCTCCTAATGCAATCGAGTTCGGCTTTGGTAAGACAAGCCAGTTGGATTATTATCATCTTCTGTCCTCTTTCCTTCCATGGTGTTAGCTGTTTCACTGGAAGTTGTGCAGATTTAGGTGAATGTTGGGTGTTGCCCGAATTATTGAATTAGATTAATAAATCGTTCTAACAATGTTTGTAAATTCTCCACAGGACTTTCTCTGCTGGAGAGGCTGATGAAACATGAACTTTATCAAGACTTTACTTCTCATTATGTCACTAAACTGCTGAGACACTACAGGTTCGCCTTTCATTTAGGACCTCAGAGTTGATTCTTTTTAGTGTGTTACTGTTTGATTACTGACAACTCTTTTCCCGCCTTCCCCCTAGGTCTCATGGTGCCATTTTGAAAATTCCCAACGAGGAGTTTTATAACAATGAACTGCAGGTGTTTGCTGACAAATTGGAGCGTGAGTCTTACTGCAACTGGGATGCCCTTCCCCAAAAGGTACAGATGGGTTTGTGTAAGCGGCCATTATACCAAGCTATGTGTGAATTTGAGTTTTCCACACTGCTTCCTCTCCGCCACAACAGGGTTTTCCGGTGATCTTCCATGGAGTGCTGGGCAAAGACGAGCGAGAGGCCAACAGTCCGTCGTTCTTCAACGTGTCGGAGATCGAAGTCCTGGTGACGTACCTCAACAAGCTGGAGCAAACACAGGGGAAGAAAGGTCTGCCCAAGCTCTCCGCGAAGGACATCGGCATTATCGCCCCCTACAGGAAACAGGTGAGGCCGGATGGCGTTCACGTGTGAAGAGCATGTTTGTCTGGAACCAGACGTCAGTAACGTCCGTCTCTAACAGGTTGAGAAAATCAGGAAGGCTCTGAGGTCCATCAAGACCCTCAGTCAGTGGAGTGATCTGAAAGAACTCAAGGTTAGCATGGCTGCCATGAAATCAGAATTTACTTTTTGTAAAATGTTCCTGACTTGTAGAACATTGTGTTCATTTACATTTATATAATGTGAGATCATGTAAAGTGACAAGCACGTGTTGAATATTCCCTCATTGAGTTGAACCTCATTGAGTTGAACCTCTTTATTTGATCAGGATGGTCCCTCTGAGAGTTTTGAGACTTTTTTTTTCAAGAAGTTCTGGTCAAGATGTTTGCACAAAAAACCAGAGTTACTCATAATTTCATTGTGAAACGTTGATACGAGTTTATTGACTCAGAAGGTGAATTTTCATGGGACCAGGTGGGATCTGTGGAAGAGTTTCAGGGACAAGAGCGGAAGATCATCATGGTCTCTACGGTCCGCAGCTGCCCCAACTACGTTAGGATGGATAAAGAATTCAATATTGGATTCCTAGCAAATGAAAAGGTTTGTCACACTGTTTTTGTTTGTTTTTGTAAAATGTAAGGTTTGCCATCTTTTTCACTGGAGAGCAGAAAATGATTCTTTTTCCTTTTGAATTTTGTAGAGGTTCAACGTGGCCATGACCAGAGCCAAGTCCCTGCTCATCGTCGTGGGGAATCCTGTGATCCTTAGAAAGGACCCTGTATGGGAGAAGTAAGTCACAGCAGAACTCTGGTATTTTCTCAGAGTTCTGATGTAAACCAGCCATTTGTTTACAAATCTGAGTCTGTCCGATAAAAGTCTGAGCTACACAGTAAACATCCTGCAGACACATCGCAGATGAGCAGTTTTCCTCTGACTTAAGGACCAGTTTTACATCAATTTACTGTAACATTTTGTGGAGAGATGTGTTATTTTTAACTTGAAATAGTCTTAACCGCTTGTCTATAACTGCTGCTTAGTGATCAATTTAACATATCTTTTTAAATTAATAACAGTTGCGTACAGTTTTTATTGACCGAACTCCAAGAGAGGATCACAGACAAAACTTTTCCAGAAATGGTCAAGAGGTGCTGAAATGCATATTGTGTAAGAAAAAAAATCTGTATATATGTGAGGGTTTTTACTCTGAGAGCCCTAAAATGAATTATGAACTTAAAGGGTCAGAAGGACATAATTTGCCTTATTTATTTAGTACTTTTGCCTTCGCAGGTTCATCAACTACTGTGTGACGATGAAGGGCTATGTTGGATTTGACCTCCAGAATGCAGAAGAGGAGGAAGACGACTTTGAAGCAAAACTTGCAGCGTTGAAAATCACCGATTCTGAATGTTCGTAAGGCTTTCATCTCAGTTGAGACAATACAACTAAAAAGATAATTCTTTACGTTTCTAATGGCAGCTGGTATCAGCTGTCCCTTTAGAATATCATTTTCTGATCATATTTGCTTTGTCGTTGTTGGTTGGACAGTTTAAGACATTTAAACGCATCACTTTATGTGATGGACGTAGTTTTAGGCTTTAACCTCAGTTTGTGTTTAGAGCTGCAGTCAATAACAAAACATTTACTAAAAGCCGTGATAGTTTCACAAGTTTTCAGCTGATCTGGAAACTGTAAACTTGTGTGTTCTTCTGTTTGCTGCAGGTCCTGTGGAAGAAGAAAGCCCCCTCCAGCAGCATGTGGACCCTGAATCAAACACTGATGTTTAACCTTTGGACTCAGTGACTTCGCTCTAAAACAGAAATCATGTTTCATAAAGATGTGCAACAATTATTAAGATTTTATATTTTTGTCTTCTCAGTGCACATGTTGCATATTTTTAAGTGTTTTTATTAGGAAAATATATTTTCTAGAACCTATATAGATATATTTAGCAACTTTCTACAAATTCTTAAATAATTCTCCTTAAATAATGAATTAAGAGTAATTTAGCAACAGTTTTTTTTTTATTGAATCCACTGAACTGTGGTTATATCTTAAAGAGGTTTTCTTTTTCAACTCCTTTGTTCATGTTCAATCTAAGGGCTACAAATAAATTAAAAAAAACTTATTTTATTGCATGGATGTGACCATCCCAACCCAATCATTGCTTTGGATTATAAAGATGTCAGAAGGGTTGAAATAAGACTCTTGTCTCAAAAATACTTTATTCATAATGCTTCAAAGTAGACATTCACTTCAACAGCACTTTGTTTTGAAACTGTATTAATATACGCCCAAAGAAGGAAAGAAAAGTTACTCAACACTGAGCAGAAGCCATTCCTGGAGACTTCTGCATCTTACTGCTAGTGATGGGCCAATTCAACTTGAAGCTGAGCAGGAAGGCCAGTTTTAACTGAAGCCCCGCTTCAAGGCTCGCTGCAGCCTCCCTGAAACCAGGTGACCGATGACAAATGATGCCTCGCCTCAGGTGCAGACCCGACTCTGGTTCACCTGGAGATCTGCACACTGAATTTAACCCCAGACAGGCAGGAGCTCATCAGAAACATTCAAGAACCAAATCTCTTCTTCCCCACCCCTTTGTGAAGTTTTCTTATGAAAATTTGACAATTAAATAAATGAAACAAACCAGGGCAACACGACACAAACAGCTGATGCCACTGGTAAATGTACAACAAAACATAAGAGTCACACAATTTCAGGCCTGATGTTTGTCAGCAGTTTTTATATTCTCCCAGGATCTTAAATTTCATGGTAACAAGGCAGGAGAAATGAAATAAAAGCACAAACTTATATACTTATATGTATTCCTACAAACTAAACATTTATAGAAGGTCCCAACACCTCAGAAACCAATTAAAAACAATTTAAACTTTGTATAATTGTAAGAATTTTGACTGAGAACTCATTTTTCATAATTTGTCTCAAACTTTTGGTCAACAGGGGGAGCTGCTCAGCATTTGAAGCCTGGAGAAATAAACCAGTTTTAAACACAACTGGCTGGAACGCTTCATCTAGCCATCACTAGTTACTGAGTGTGTGTGTGTACAGTAAAGACCAAAAGTTTCCCCAGACATGAATCAACATTTGAACAACTTATAAACCAGCTGGAAAGGAGCTCCTTATACATTATCAGCAGCACAGTGCTTGTTCCAGGAGGCATGTTTAACAGCGCACACACTGCTGCTCTACAGGAATGTTTTTGTCGTGACATCGTGCTTCCAACCTTGACGCTTCTTCAACTGTCTGTGCTGAACCCCCAGAAGTTTCCTTAGGAGGATGAGCTTGTTCAGTGCTTTGAACGTTAGGCCGCAACTATGAAGAACTGGTATCAGCAAGAAAAACATTAGGATATGAACTCGTTGAGCCTCGCCTTGATAATGAGCTCGTCATCAACAGTTATGCAAAAGTTTATTGTTTAAAAGTGTCTAAAGAGAGGAGGCAACGTAAAATCAGCATGATTCTTTTAAAGAAAAATCACAGACTTTTAGTCTAAACATGCTCACTTAAAGGTTACTTTTCCACTAGATGGGTTCAATTTTACATGCAGCACTATAATTTCTTAGATACACACCTTACAAGCTGCCGTGTCAGGTAACATGGTGCTGTTTTGAACAGAAATTCGTCATGCTGGGACATGTGCAGTCTAAATAAGCTACACAGAGTAGAAGTAGTGTGCAGGGACAGTCCTAAAAACATATTCAAACAAGTCATATGAGGTCAAAAGTGGGCCCCAGTGGACTAGCTGATGTTTAAAATATGACTAAGATGGGTAAATCCGAGTAGGTACAGAGCAGCGTTTCGAGGAAAGTAAGATATATTCTTCTTTTAAAACTTCCATGATAAAATCTGAAGATGCAAAACAGCATGACGTGAGCCGGTGTAACTAACAATGATGTTTCTTTCCCCCCCAAACAAAGCAGTGTCAAATATATTTTGTTTACTCTTTACTTTGACGGCCGGTATCAGGTCTCCATAAAGCAGCCAGTCAGTCTGGTCTGGGAGGGAAGAACCAAAGGTTACCAAAGAAAAGCAAACAAACAAAATCTGAAGTTCTCCCTGACGTGTAAAGAATGCCACCTTACTGGAAACTTGTAAACTAAGCCGTGATCTTTTTCAGTGCAGTCATTTCCCCATTGATTCTGTCAGCCTTTGTTTTTCTGCTGCACAGATTGACAATATTTTGAGAGCTGGATGGGAATATTCTGATGCAGAATAGAAAGGGTTAGGGTTAGCTTACTCGCCTGCTGATGATTTACTTCATAACAGAAGTAGCTGGCTATTTCTGTCCTGAATGAGTAAACTTGAAGAAGGAAAGAAGATTTTGCTGCTGATAAAAGTTACCAAAAACCATTTTTATCTAGCAGATTTTGGGAAAATAGTTATTTGCTCAGGATTACACTGAAGAGGTCCTCAGCTGATACATACTGTAGCTACATGTTGGCATAGAAACTAAAATAATAAAAATCACCAGATTTTGTGACCAAATTGTATTTTCACTTGCTCAGACAATCACAAAAATTTGGAAATCAAAGCTGAACTGTTCAAACAAAACACTCATGAAGGTGAAATAAACTAAGACGGATGAAGGATTGAACCTTGTGAGAGAAGTACTGCATCCATATGTGCACCTACCACAGCCCAGTTACATTACAAATATAAAGAAAAAACAAGTTTGAAAACAATAAAGTGTAAAGACAAAAAGGGAACAAACACAAATTAATAAGAGCCTTGACCATCAACATTGTTTACCCATTGTAATCATAAAGTCAAGTCCTTTACCTGTGGATTAGTTAATCTGTCTGCTTGTTTTTGTGAATTGTAAGGTACAGTACAAAGAACTATTTGGAAACAAGTTAGTCCTTTTCACGTGTTGGGTTTATGGCACCGGGGTCCGGGCAGCTCACAGCAGCGTGCAGCCTTTCCCTGACTTGGATTTGCGAACCTGCAGGGCTGCTTTAGTGGCCAGCTCAAACACTTCTCGCACGCCATCCTTCGTCTTGGCAGAACACTCCAGGTAGCCGAAAGCACTGATCCTGCTGGACATGTCTCTTCCTTCCTCTGTCCTCACCGCTTCCTACAGCATTAAATCAGAGATCATTAGAAACTTAGTTAAACTTATCAAGATAGAGTCAGAGGCGTCCTTGGTTGTTGTTTTATTTTTATAATAAGAGTACTTTTAACCTGACTGAAATGGAGTCTAAATATAGACCCATAAATTTTTGGTTTTATTTAAATATTCACAGATCAAAAGGCCAAAATGACCTTACTAAATCCAATTTGTTTGCTGAAAGTCCCAGGTATATAATAGTCTGCCAGTCCTGAATGTCTTGCATTTAGTCCTAAAACGTCTTTAGTAACAGTTTTGAAGAAAGAAAGAAAAATTACAGAGAAGAGCAATCATAATCAATAAACAGTCTGAAAGATTGATGATGGAGAATATAAACTTGTGATGTGATGTAGTAAACTTGGGAGGAAAAAAACAACAAATTTACCCTTTTCTTTATTTTTTTTTTTTAAAAAACACGCTCTTTTAATGAGCTGGTAATTTGTAAACTTGAGTCATCTTTAGATGATACCAAGACAGATAATCAGTGTCCCTCATACCTAAAACATCATAACCTTTTGAGCTGTTTCTATTCTGTGTTTACCCTTCATATTTTGGTGCCAGATAAGCTGTAAATAGCTGTCCGCCTCTGACCGATTGGCCCAGTTTGCTCCTCTGGGACCTTCTCACCTGCTTCATTTTGGCCAGCTCTTTCCGCGTGTGCTCATCATTCCTCAGGTCCCTCTTATTTCCCACAAGGATGATGGGAACGTTGGGACAGAAGTGTTTCACCTCAGGCGTCCACTTTTCAGGAATATTTGCTGTCCCAGAAAAAAAAAAAAAAAAGTAAGCTAGAGAATTCAAGAATAAATAGGGCTATAAAATTGACAAACAGTGCAGTCATGGTGCAGAACACTGCTCATGACAAATAGGTCTATGGGCTGCCTGGGGCAAGGATGTTTTTAGCTCTACTAAAGACAATAATAATAATAATAATAATAATAATAATAATAATAATAATAATAATAATAATAATAATAGGTTTGTAGGGTAGTTTAATATGTTAATAAATATTCCTCTTATACACTACAAAACAAAATTTAAGACAAATGTAAGAAAGGTTCTTAGTACGTTCTGAAAACTATATTCAAATCTATAATTTAATGCCAGCAGCACACTTAAAGGTTGGAATGGAGACATGTTTGCTGTTGTGTTATGTAACTCTACCTTTAGTTACATTTTTGTTTAATAACTAAGAATAATAGCTGTTAGTTTTCCGAGATGAATCGCTGTCCTCTCTCGGTGCCTTTAAAACGTCTGCTGCTCAGAAGTCCATTGTCATCTTTAATTGTTTTTTAAAGAGACCTGAGCGGCAGGCAGCACACACCCTATGGTTATGAAACCAGACTGGTAAACAATGTGCAGGATGAGGTCTGTCATAGTCCTGCTGAAACACACCATAGACCTCCTGCCAAAAGACGTCACTGGGATGGTAACACAAGGCTCCATCAGGGGTACATTCACACATACAGCATGTTTACCCAGCTTAAAAGACCAGATATATCATATCTGTGATAGGCTGTTATATAATCTTTGTGACACAGTATTAGATTCAATTTCTTTCTACAGCAGCTGACTTGTACAACAATGGTTCTCCAACTTAACTCCAGATTCACTGAGTCAATATTGATCACAGTGGGTGGACGGACAGCGAACAGATTATAGGAGTCCAGCAGCATTTTCAGTCCTTTGACCCTCAGGTTTCCAGATTTACACAGACTTCTTACATTTCTCCACAATAATATACACTGTAGATGTTAAAAGACTTGACTTGTTTGTGATTTGGGATTAATATCTGACTTTGGAACAATGTGGTGACTCCCCCACCCATCTTTACATTTATGTTTTTTTCCTGAGCCAATTCTAACTTCTTTTAGCTTTGCTTCCTTTTTGTCAAACTGTTTCCACATGTACTG
Source organism: Kryptolebias marmoratus (assembly GCF_001649575.2). Lineage (NCBI taxonomy): Eukaryota > Metazoa > Chordata > Actinopteri > Cyprinodontiformes > Rivulidae > Kryptolebias > Kryptolebias marmoratus. Next base: position 6,816,032 of record NC_051433.1, on the reverse strand, counting down.
TTGGCATAAAATGTTTACTTTTTCTAAATTAAAATTAGATAAAATACTCTGTGATGATACTTGCAGTCATGGATTTTATACTTAAGATTGCTAAAATATTAAAAAACAGCATATATATATATATCTCAGTTCTGCTTACATGTCAGTTTGACTGATTTCTTCCTGTGTAGACTGACCTATTTTAAATTGTATGTAAATTAAAATTTCCTTACCTAAGCTGTCTGGATTGTCTATAGAAAAGCACATAAGGATGACGTCGGTGTCAGGGTAGGAGAGAGGTCTCAACCTGTCGTAGTCCTCCTGACCCGCAGTGTCCCACAGTGCCAGCTCCACCTGGAGAGAAAGAAGGAAACAAATGAAGTTCTTGCATTTTACATAAAGCCAGATTTGAATTTTGTTTCATCATGCTTCCTTATATAATCATAGTAAAAAAAAAAAAAAAGAAGTCATAAAAACCATGAATATAATTTCTTCTTAAGGACTAAAAATAAACACAACCTACTGACCCTGATGACATTTTGACCTGTCACAACAGAAGGCTTGAAGATTTTTTTCTCATGCACACAGTGCTATGAATATCAGCGATGACGCATGTGAAGCATCTGAGAAAATTCCCCAAGGCTTTGCGCATCGAACGTGAGTCAGCAAATAACGTTAGAATGACTTAGAACATTTTTTTCCCTTCGATAACGAGTACGTTGCAGCTTGATTGTAACTTGTGATACGTTTGTTTTACCAGCAATAGATTTAACATTTCATAGGAATTCAGTGAAGGGACATTTTCTTATCACGGCAGCAGTCTGGTATGTTGTCAGTGTGACAAAAATAACCCTGGGACTCTCCTCATCAAATCACATCGCTGACTCGTTTTAATTAAGGAAAGTGGGAGATTAGAGAGCATCCAACCAGATACCCTCGGTCCTTTTACGGGCATTAACAACCAAATCAGTTTACCGTTTATCTGACTCTCTGGGTTCAGTAAGAGAAAACTTTTTCTAAGTTATAGTATTTGAACTTTAAAAGTGCCCACATGGAGCAGAAGAATCAGAGTCCTAAAATAGAGGTTTGCAGAGGCAGAGGGTGGGAGGTGGTCGAACACTTCAGACTGCATGAGCAACAAGATCATTTTGTTCAGACTGCAGGGAAAGCCGCAGACTTTGGGGAGTAAAAAAAAAAAAGAAATAAAAATAAATCTATTATATATACTTTGCCCAGTCTACTGAAGGTGTGTGAATGTTTTCACCTCAGGGGGAATAAAAATACAAAGACTGTATGAGGGAGTGTTTCTTATGGAACTACCACCCTTCATTATGCATTTATTTTTAGATTTTCTATCCAGACCACAGTGGTGAACCCTCCTCTAACCTTTCTACAAATAAAAGCAACCAGGACAAGGACAGGAAATGAGGGACTTATCGGGTAAGAGCAGGAGGAGGGTCCTGAGGGAGGGAGGGGGGACAGCCAGGAGACATCATTGTTCCCTGTCTGAACAGGAAGCCGGGAAGTTGAGTCATTTCCCGTTTTGCCAAGTGGTGATCCAGCAGCACTGGTTAGATTAAGGGAATAAAATCCTTCAACAGAATAAGTCACCTCTTTGGTCCAGCTCCAAAGCGTAAAACACAGCCTGGAGAAAGGCCAACAAATGACTTGTTCTTACAACTCTTCATCTGACCAAACGCTTCTCTTCACTCAGGAAGGATTCAGTTGTGGCAAAAACACACAGGTGCTCAAATAAAGTTTTTGTTCTATTTAACAAATGCAAATTTTAGCATGTCTGAATAATTCATTCCCTAAATAATCACAGAAGCCCATAGACATTTTTGTCCCAAATAATTTCTAAGACTACAAGCAGCTAAAAACATATAGTTAATGGAAAAAGTCCTGCTGATAACTATATAAAAAACAGTGCTGTCCACTGTGTGCATGTCGATACTGGATGCTGATTATATGAAAGATAATTGTGAGGCAACCTAAAGGCGAAACGGCCAAAACACAGTTCCTGGAATGACCCCTTGGGATGACTCAAAAAACAAAAACAAAGCCATAAATCACCATGTTAGAAGGCTCATTTTTATAGCGGAAACAAACATATTTACTGCCTGAACTTTGAAACAAATAAAATACATAGCATTTTGGTGCAGCTGATATCTCCATATTTTAATGAGTGTGTAAAGACAACATAAAAATACAATCCTGTTGTTCTGTTGATTTTTTTAACAACACTGATTATTTCTGTCTTTTGTAATGTACAGATGGAAGCCAAAATTAGCCAACAAATTAATTATCAATACATTATTTAATAATGACACCAAGTTCAGAGAAACAGTTTGGATTACAATCTTAAGTAAAACACGTTTTTAAACAAAGATGCAGTATTAAAGCCTTTAATGTTTAACTCACAGTGAGGTAAATATGGATAAATATAAGTTGAAGTTGTAGACACAAGGTAAGATTACTTAGGTAAGTAGAAAGTAAGTACTTGTGAAATATATTCTGTACACTGAATGTTTATCACGCAGGCTTTCTGTTCAAGGCCTGGCTCGTTCAGTGGGCTGGGCTATGTGATGGGAAAACATGAGTATGACTCCCCAGTAAGGCAACTTTTACAGTGTTATTATACGTTTTTCTTGTTTTTTTTTGTTTTTGTCTTCTGGTTCCAAAAAGTGGAGAAAGTCATGTAAATGATTAAAGATTAAACCAAAAACTTTAAACAGATTTTAGAAGACAAACATACAACCATGGCTGTTTTTGTCAATAGAGAAATGCTCCCTTAAGAAAAATCTCTTTTGTGAACTGCTTGCCTAAGTGTCAGCGTTACAAACCTGTTTTCCTTCAACCTCAATATCGGCGATGTAGTTCTCAAACACTGTCGGGACGTAGACCTCAGGAAACTGGTCCTTACTGAAGACGATGAGAAGACATGTTTTCCCGCAAGCTCCATCCCCGACAATCACCAGCTTCTTCCGAATGGAACCCATTTCTGTGGGGAACAAGAGCAAATTATGAAAGGTGATGAATGCTGCCATAATAAAAAGGTATTATCAAGACAGCAAAATGAATGAAGAACACAAAGTCATAAAAACTAGTTTTCTCTGCTCATGATGTGCCAGGCTCCCACTCTGACAGCACCGGATCATTACAGGTAATTACATTACAGGTGTCGGACAAACACACTGTCATTACAAACAACGGCAGTCATAAAATTTGATTCCACAAGTCCATAAAGAACAGAAGAAACAAGAAATGAGACCCGACAGAGGAAACAAATAAAGAGAGCAGGGTGCTGAAAGGCTTTACAAAGTTGTACATGTCCACATGAGTTTTTTTACAAGATTTTCCAACTAAAAACATCTAAATTGTTTTGATTAAAATAAGAAGAATAAAACAGAGGTGTAGCCATGTTGGGATGAGTAAGCAGTAATCTGTAAACTGGCTGCCTCAAAGCATCTGCGTTCTCACCTCATCTACTTTATGCAAAACACTTCCCTTCACAAGGACATCCACACATTCAGGGAACTGCAGCTAAAACTTTCGCTTTTTGTGCCCAAACATATATTGTATACCCAAAATGCAAACAAAAAGGGTTGATTTTTAATACTTCCATTCATAAATCATAAAAACTCATTCCTACAAATTGAAGTATTATTGGTTTGACACCATAAGACAATTTATAAACAGTAACTAGATGAAAAAGAAGTCCAAAATATGCACTTTTTCGATATTTGCAGCAATTAACAACTCAACAATAATAAAAATGTATCTTCTCTGGATAATACTTGACTTTCTATAAACCTAAGTTACTTAGATTAAATTGGACTTTTTTAGAATAGTTTGATGTTCTGGGAATTCTCTGTAGGTGTGCCAAACCTATAGTAAGTTTTAAACAGCAGCTAACTGAATTTAAATGTTTTTGTTTTTTAAAATATCCTCAGAGAAGAAGTGATCATAGGAGGTATTGTCATTTAAAACACATCCTAAACAGAAAACAAACAAAAAAAATTGATATAGTAGCAGAAAAGAAAACAAACTGTTGTAAAACTGGTTGGTAAAAACAACAAAACATCCTAAAAAATACAAAAATTCATGGTGGTTTGCTTCTATTATATGGACAATGTGATAAAAGACGTAAGCAAGAATGATATCCACTTTAGATGTGTTATAATCAACAAAAGCTCCTGTTTTTTTATTGTTTAAGACGGTTTGGACGTTTAATGGACACATGGCCACTGCACAGCTGCCAAGCGGATCTGAGAAAGAGCAGATGATGGGCTGCAAGGCAAACAAACGGGAAACATCGGCACAGAGGCCTCAGAAACTGACCCTGTGAAACAAAACAATCCACTTCCTTTTCTTTGGAGTCTGGGAGGAGTTTTTGGCTGCCGTTCTGTTTGGACAGACTTCAGCAGAGAGCAGCCAGAGGCGACGCAACCCGCCAACCTGCCCCTGTTAACGAGGAGTGATTTAATCACACTGAGGTGAGGTAATCAGGGTCCTTTTAGCAAAATCACACCAAAACCGTCCCCGTTTACTTGTGTAAAAATAGCCAAGTGGAACAAACAGAAATGTTGAAATCTCACAAGGTTTATTCTCACCGTTCTTGCTGTCAATGTGACACATCTTCCATGTGAAGCTTTTAATCAAAAAGCCTCTCTGCAAATGCTCATTTTATTTATGTTAATGTTTTTGTTTCCAGTGAAAGGTTGATGATATTTACAGGATAAGGGTTAAGTCAGTTAATAAATTATAGGCTCATACAATAATAAAAGGCATAAACATGAACAGAAAATGTTAACTAAATTGTTAATTGTCAATCATTTGAATGACAGATTAACACATTAACACAGCCACACTGAGCTTTACCAAAAAAAAAGGGTTTTCTTTGGCGGCGGTGATTTTCGAAGCCTGGGAACGAACATCTTGACATATAATGTAATCAAAAATAAGCCTCACATGAAAAGTGTCTCTAATGTCGTCACATTCTGTGCTGAATACTCAGGCTACCTGTGGCTGCTGGTGTCAATAGGCACTAATGTCTAACAATAAGAGCGAGCCCCAAGGAGGAAGTTCAGGTGGACAAACCTGAGTCAAACTCGTTTATCACCGCTGAACTAAAATAGAACAACTCCCATTCACCTTTTGAACATTTACTAAAGCCTGCTCCCATCTTCATTCAGTCAACACATACGATGGAAATTTCCGCTTTGACTTTATATAAGCTGCAACAAGAGAGACGACTCAACGTCTTGTTTGGAAAATGTTTCAGCAAAATTTGAGATGCAGCTTCATTTTTATCAGTCACTTCAGCTCCAAACTTAGATTATAGTTCATCTTTATCACAGCTGTCGAGCTAAAGCTGACTTTTGAATAAATATAACGCTGAGATTGTTGTATTGTAATGTTGGATTGTGATCAGTATTGCATTGCTGATGGTAGTACAGAGGCTTTAATGAAAAAACACATTTTTGTTTAAACCTTCAGCATGAACATGAATATGCCAGCTGAAATTAGGCCCCTTCATGATGATTTTCAAACTCTGACTTCAGGAGGTCCCAGTGTTTGAATCAAATGTTTTAACACCACATTCTAAACATCGATAAGTAAGTATGTTACTTCCTGGAAAGTGTTTCTGTTTGATTCGTGTTGGCTCTCCCAGCAGCCAAACTGGAACAACTGGAATGACTTGTGGGACAACACAAAGAGATAAAAGTTTTGGCTTGGCTCACAAATTTCCCACACTCCAATCCTTTCACACAACGTCTGGCTGCATCAGAACAGCCCTGTCCCCCTGCTCACGCGCTCCGAAGTATCTGTCAGGAACAACTCGCCTCGGGACACCCCTGAAAACCCACCAATAACAATAAAATCCAAATCTTGCTTTATGGTTTATCAAATTAAAAACTAATCAACGGATGAAATCAGGGGGGAAACAAGCATCAGGTACAAACCAAAAGAAAACCCAACTATTTTTTTTTAAAAAAGTACCAGTTTGTGAGGAATTTGCCACTGATTACAAGCAAAAACAAGTGTTAAGTAAAAGTTAACAGAACTGGGAAGCAGGAATTAAAGCCCGATCCGAAGACGGCATTAAAATTACAGGAAAGTAAAGCATCATTACTTCCTGCAGCTACTTGAGCAACGCCCTGTGTTAATGAACACACCACCTCCGTCTCCCACAGTTTAAGGAGGTTTCCTGGGGCTTAGGGGCCACCAGACGTTACGCAACAAGCTCAACACACGGCAGCACATGATCCAGACCAACGAGGTGAGCTGCCATTTAATCCTCATGTGGTTTAATACCAACAATATCGAGACAAACAATTAGCCAACAAAAGATGTGTTGTTTCCTGACATAAAGGCTTTATTTTCCAGCAGACGTGTTACAGGAAATGAGCCCGAGTGGGAACGTCTTGCTCATTTTTTGCTTTCCAAGACTGTCCTTGAGATACTATTTTTACAGATCAGGTCATAACAAACATGTTTTTCCATGACTTGTTTTGCTTTACTACTACACACAAGAGATGTCAAGTTTTTTTGAATTTGTTTTAGCAAAAAAAAACAACAACAACCAAAACAGAAAAAGGTTACAAATAGAGGCTGAAATTAGAATTGAAATGCTGATTTATGTTAAAAAAAAAAAATAAATCTTGACTTGAAGCATAAAGCAACACAAAAGTACTGAAGAAAATGGTTTTAAATACAAAGCAGGGACTTGATTCTGCAGAAACAGCGTACAGAAACAGTGTTTTAACTTGTTTAGTTATTTTACTTTTAGGTGCAAGCCAAAGGTCCACTGCTGTTTTTTAAAAAGAGGGAAACATTTAGGCTCAAAGCATCTCAAGAGTCAGCCAGGCACTGTGAGAAATGGGCCAAAGTTCAGAAACTCAGAGTCTGCAGCTGAAACAGCCCTCGACAGCAGCTTCCTACATCAGCCTTCACTCAAAGCCAAGAACATTTTATCTGATTCAGTCCGACCAGCAGCAAACGTCTGAGGATTGCTTTAAAAGATCAGATAATTTACCACAGCAGAAGCTAATTTTGTTCTGAAGAAAACATTTTGTGGACTACATGAAGTTCCAGACTTTACGTCTTGATTCACATGATTAAAACTGAAGGTCCAAGTGCTAAAATGTCTCACACAACTTGTAGAAAATCTGACTTTTTTAACAATTTAGTTACTAGTTTGAATAAATCAATCTGAGAAATTTAATACCGCTGCCTATATGAAACTTTACAGAACCAGTTTTTAAATCACAACAATGTGAGATACTCCTGTGAGGAAGTGCACAGAGGTTGGATCCGATGGGGGAAACAGGAGGCAAAGGCAACACAGGGACTCAAAAACTCAGGTCATGGGGGGATAAACAAGAACGGTTAGCTGGTAAAGTCAAGTTTGTCACATTTTCTGAGCCCGGACACTGCAGTTATTCTGTGAAATGGTGCTCTATGGACCCAGCTACTGAATATTGTTGCTATTAAACTTATTTTGTTCAATATTCCTCAAATGCTCCAAGTAACAAGCTGTCCATAAACCAAATTAGCAGACAAAAAACAATTTCTCTTCAAAGCGTCAACTCTAAGCTCCTCAACACCATTATAGAAAGATTAATTGGTTCATTAAGCAGCATTTCAAGAAAACAAAACATTTAAAGCATTTTAGAATAATTAAAAATGAGTTCAGTGTGTTAGTAAAAATATAAACCTATAAGAAACCAGAACAGATAACCACTGATTTAACAAACAACTGATTTTAGTTGTTTAATTATTAATAATTAACTGTTTGATCTCCAAAATGGCAGCAAACTGTTTGTTACAGCAGGTCTCTACAAAAATCCACCAGCATTATCTGTTCAAACACAAAAGGAACCTAAACAAGAGCAAAAAATAAATATATAGTTTTTATTTTTATTAATACTTGAGAAAAATTGCTATTGTTTTTCTAACAACAAACTAATTATTTTTCGACTAAATAAAGGCTGTCAGAAAGTTAGTTAGTTTGTGACACATGATTAGGAAACCTGGAAGGATCCAACAGAAAAACACAGGCAGTTTCACCTGAAGGCAAAAGTCTGAATGCATCTGGTCTTCCCAGGAAATGCAGGTTTGAACGTTTGTCTTCAGGGTTTGTCTCACCGACAGGACAGATAATATCATCCCAAGACGTCTGAACTTGTGAGAATACAATCTGTGTTTTTAAATAATGATCACAGAACAGCACCACCTTTGATTAATCCATAACATAAGGTGCTCCTTATGTACAAGGCGAACACAGTAAGATCTAATTGGACCAATTAAACTGTCAGCTAAGGAACATGTAACTTCACTGCATCTAAGCGTTTAGTTACCTGTCAGTCGGATCGATGCTTTAATAAATATTAAATCCCCGCTTGAGTTTTTCCTTTGGTTTCTCTTTAGGTGTGTTTTGGCTCACACACAGGCTTCTGACTCGCTGCAGCGTCCACAAACGTTACTCACCGAGTGCTGGGAACCAGAAGAGCAAAAAAAAAAAAAAAAAAAAAAAAAAAACTCCACAGCCGACACCGGCGGAAAGCTAAACTAGCTTAACAGACATACACTTCCTGGTTTTTTTTTTCGAAATAAGAGCCACTCGCTATTGCTAGTATTTGTTTTTATTGTTAACGCCTTTCATATTAAATAAAAAGAATGTTAAAAAATTTGCTTTAGGACAACGCAACGCATTGGACCGATAAGGTGTCAAATCCTTTATGAAAAAATAAACGTAAAAGTCTTTTTTTTATTTTGAAGGGCGACGTTGTTTGTTCCGGTGTTGCTATAGTTACCTGTACCTAACTTGACGCGGCCACAGCCTTCGGCGCTGGGGTCACAGGTTCCACCTCCTGTTTCTTGTCAAAGATGACATCATCTATAGACGAAAAACGCTCGTGCACAGAGCAGGGATGGGTGTGGATCCCAGCAGTGCGGCCCTGTTGAAACGAAACAAAGCAAAACAAACAACAACAACAAACTTTATCCCTTTTACCGGCTGGTATTCTCGCTTCACACTGATTAGATATTTAGGAGCAGTTGTCTAAAGTCTATTATTGTTCAAAAACTTACATTTTTCTTAAGTCTACAATAGTGCAGGATAAAATCTTTTAAAATACAGCAACAGTAAAAATCCTTCCTGAAAATTTATCTTTTTTTCTTTAGTGATCCCTTTGCAATCAGAGTAGTTTAAAATCTTTAGAAAAATGTCTCAAAATCTTAAAATAAAGACATAAAATACAACTTTAGGTAATAGCAAATCAACCTAAAATGTTCATTAGGCTGTATATGATTTGCTATTATACAATACATCATTGTAAAAACCTGGCAAAAAAAGGAGCAATTATTCTGTCATGCTTAATTTTAAAGTGTGAGTCACCCTCTCTCAGCCGGTTTATCAAGAAAAATAAACACTTTTATAACTGTAAATGACAATAAATGTCAAACCCTTGACCTGACAAATTCTTGTTGTCAAATTTATTTATCATAAACAAGCAAGAAATCATAAACAAGCGGTAAATTAAATAAACACAAGGAAGTAAACAACAAAAACACTATTTAAGTGTCCTATAATAAGGGCTGAGGAAATAATACTACTAATAAAATGTAACTAAATGTAAATCCAATAGAATACCTTGCTTCTTTTCTAACCTGATTTAAAACATGAGGAGAAATTTTGTTCATTGGACATAATTCTGTTACTACGAGTGTTTTTACCCATTATGTTTACATTAATGTCTGACTTATCAGCAGACTGTCCACTAAAGTTAATTTCTTTAGGATACAAAATAACAATGTTAATAACAGAGACAAAAGTAATAAACACGCCAACGAAGAAATGGGGAAAAAACAATCAGATTTATTACTAAACTGGAACACGTTTACCTTCTACCGAACGTTTTGGTGGCTCAAATTCCATTTTAGCTTTTATGAACAGAAACATAAAAATAAACTTCTCTCACTGGTTACGAGCAAAACAACTTTTAAAAATATATGGATAATCTAAATAGCAACATGACACAACAAAAATGGTACAAAAGAGGTACTTTTTTTTGTTTTTGCCTCTCCTACATGAACCAAATTTAGTGCAATGGAAGAGAAAAAACTCTCGAGTCCCTTTCATGTTTTCATAAGGCAAATGTGTGAAGTTTAACAAATTTAACTATAGTGATACATGGACAGCAGGTCCCTTTGCTGTGGCTACAAAAAAATCATCATGTAGTTGAACATAAAAGCCACCGGTCTTTTTGTCCGAAATAAAAGAAGTTTTCTATGAGAACATTCAGTTAAAAGTCTTCTGCAACAGTCTTCAAGTGCTTCAGGTGTCGTCATTTTCATTCATTAATAAAAGAAATACTGCAACACAGACTGAACTGTTTCTGCTTGGGTTCAGAGCCATAAAGATCCATCCTTCTCTTTGTTTTTCCTTCATACTCAATGAAACCAGACGTTTCCATACAAGGTATAAAAAGACATATGAGCATTTGTTTTTCACTGTGTGACACTAAAGTATTAAAACTTTCCTATTTTAGGTGACCTAGGAATCCCAAAAATTATTTATATTTGCAAAATGAGAAAGAGAAGTTTGTATTACTTTCTTGAAAGTGACATTTACATAAACTAAGATTCCTGTGCCATGAAACAATTCTGAAAAGCCCAAATGATGATGTTGTGGATTTGGAAGCTTTTTGATGATAATTATGTTAATTGGAGGCGCACCTTAAACACACTGCTTCACACTTCTTTGTGTGACATCAATGGGGAAATCAATTTAAATAAATCAGCCAAGATATCAGGAAGAGAATTGTCAAACTCTGTTTGCTCCTTGGGTAAAATTTGCAGCCGTCTGAAGGTCCTGCGTTCATCTGTTCATAATTATACATGACTCTAAACATCACAAACACCATTCTCTTTCTCAGTATTCAGGTATTAAACACATAGAAACTATTCTGGGTATTCTAACCTAAAACAGGAAAGGTTTAGTCTGATTTAATGTCAGTAAATCAGAACAAAATGGTCTTTTTTAAACAGTGTATGTAAAGATCTGAATTCATCTAATGATTTGATTAATTTTTCTTCTTTATGTGTCTTTTTGACAGATTTCTATCCTCATGACACAGCAGCATCTCTTTGGTTTCTTCACATTTTCTGTTGCAATCCCATTTACTACAGATTGTTTGATTTGAAAACTTTTAGAGGCTTTTTTTTATTATTATTTTAGACATAGGGAGTCACAACATGGGCATGACATTACGATGAACAGTTCTTTGTAAAGTGTGCGAATCCACCTAGCTTTAGACATGAACAAGAAACAAAAATACTACAAGGATCATTTGCAGGTTTGGGATAGAGGTTTTAACATCTCCGATCATGTCAATGAGAGGTCTACTTTTTTGTTTATTTATTTTAGGATTAAAATCACCCAAAGGCGATGGGAGACTGATCAAGCTGAAATGAAGGAACCGGGTCTGATTGAAAGTGTCAATTAAGGTGCTGCTTAGACCCAAATCTTTCCAACGGCGAAGATGTTTTCTTCTCCCACCGCCTCGTCCTTCTGGGATTTAGGGAGCTTGGAGGTACTGCAGGAAGGACCCAGAAGAGTCAGTTCTGTCATAGCGATCGCAACGAACAAAACTCCTCAAGTCTCCGACTCGTGCCCTGCCAGAGGAATGATGAACACCGTGATGTCATCACCCGAGCCCAGTTTGTCATTGGGTAACCGCCAGCCGCGCTCTTTCAGCACGCCTCGTGACCTCATCAGCAGGTCCTGCGCAGCCAGTGTGTATCTGTACAACACACACACACACAGAGGGCAGAGAGCATCAACAGTGATTAGAAGGCCACAAAAACTGATTATACTCTCACATTCAACACAGATATTTGATATATTATGAGCAGGTTCAGATCTATTTTTCATGAAACGGCTGATTTTCACCTACATCTTGTGTTAAGTGAAAAAAAAAAAATCAATTTAAAAATATAAAAAAGAACCTGCTTACTACTTTTTTATCCCAGTAGAAACATTTAAAACATCATATTGTCTAACATATAATAATGATGCTCTCACACATCAGGGGAGATCTGTGTTTAAAAGTTTGCCATTAACTACTGGAATCAAATGTCTGTTTGTTAGCAAAATATCTCATGTACAACTTGATAGATTTTAATTAAACTTTCAGAACGTGACTATTTGCTGAACTTATGCAACCGATGAACGTTTGGAGCCAACCCATTTCAAAACAGCGCCACAGCTAATCAACCTTAGTCTACATAAAATGGGAATAATCCAGTGAGTTTTACAACTGCTGAGCTAAAATCTGGTGTGGTAGTAGCTGACAGTCATTCACAACACATATTACAATTGGCACCAGATCATGCAAGATCTCATGGAATACTGCAGTACTGTGCATAATGTTATTTTTGACCAAAACGTATAACTTCGTCCCTTCTCATCATCAGATGATCTTAGTCTAAAGTACGAGCAGGAAAAAGTGGTGGGCAATATGCATGCCATCAAAAATTGCTAAGCTTTTAATATTAAATAATGTATTTCACAAATGGAATAAAAACACAGCAAAAATCCCTTTATTTATATTTTATAATATACTATGACTTAACAGAGGAAGTGCTTTACCAGTTACCATTTGTTAAAACTGCACTATAATATGCATGTTAATGTAATGCTGTAAAAAATTAGCGTAAAATATCTGTTGCACATTTTTAAATCAGCAAACCAAATTAATTATAAAATGTTCTACAAGCAGAATTTTGCAGCAGAGCTTCCTATTTGCTGCCATCTAGTGGACTGACATGGTACAGCACACCAATGACATTAACAGATTGATTTCAGAGAGAAAGACTGAGTGCAGCAACAGCAACGGCATAATGGAAAAGATTATTTAGGAACCTGTGTACCTCATGGGATCAGATGGGTCGCAGCATGTAAGGTAAGCTGACACAGCATCTGCCACCTCCCTGTCCGTTGTTACGTCCCACAGTCCATCTGTGCCCATGACCAAGACATCGTCCGGGCCATGCTTATTCTCATCCAGGTTATAAACCATCACCTACAGGTCAACAGAAATGTTGCTTTTATTTGTCGTGCAATCATAAAAAGGATCAGGCAATCACGATTTACTACATAAAATAATCAAGGCACGGAAATGATCTGAAAAGGTACACATGGTTTTGTGGTTCAGATGTACCCAAACAGAGTACGAGCCCTGCGGATTAAAAATCATGCAGTTTTGTCTGAGGTTTTGAAAGAAGCAACTGTGCACGCCTATTGGCAAACATAAACCATGTTCTATGTTTAAAAAATGCATAGTTTCAGTTAAATCATTTTCATTTAATCCATGCATTGCACTTTTCTGTCAAATGTTGACAAGCTGCACAGCAGAAAGCTGATATTCTGGTACGGTTAGCTAATTGTGGCTTTTGCAGCCTTTAGCTGTTGGCCTGAGGTTGAGATGAGGAACTGGTTAGAGAGGTAAGTTCACTTCCTTCTAACACAACAATGTTTTCGAGAGTGAAAAGGTAGACTTGTATCTGAAGGTTTCTGCTTCTTTTACATACTGTAACCTCGTTTAAATCAATTTCAGTTTTAAATAAGTATTTATATGTAATGTATTTTGAAGTTATCATCTGTTTTCCAGTTTTTGATGCAGCAATAACCTTACAGGTAATCCACTCACATGTAAAATACATTATTGATCATTATATTATTTGCTATACAAAGGTAAAGGTAAACTCACTGAACATTAACTCAGCACACAACTTATTAATGTGTGAAGATACAAAGTGGTGTAATGGCATGTTTAGCAGCAGACACTTTCCCTCTGAGTGTTTTGCAATCCCAGTTTTCTGTTCTGTTGTGATAGATGAGCCTGAATGTAATAGTGCACCCGAGTCCATTCCAAGCTGGTTAAAGTGGGATTTTTTGTCTTTCTTTGCAGAATAAAATACAATATTTGACTAAAAATCTTCCTACAGTGAAAGGGATAAAACCAGAGCCGATGTTAGTTTGACTTTTGAGGTGTGAAGAGCCCTTAGAGCTGCTGAGGGGCTCAAAATCAGATTTCATGTTTGGTTTAGGTTTTGTTTGTTTTGGTCTGAGATCCTCCTTCTCTAATATGATACTCAGTGGTCTCCTGTGGTTGTTTATTGCACCTGTATGTATAAATCCTCACATGGAAACCATTTTCTGATGCCAAAAGCTTTCCCTCCCAAAACGGCATGGGGAAAAAAGGCCTAACTGAAGCTAATAAAATCATAATTCTAAATACTTGAGCTTGTGAAAATGTAACAAAGTCACAAACTGAAGCAGAGCTTCAGGCAGTACAACAACGTATCACTTTGTGTGAAGCTAAAGAGGAAAGCTTAGGGCCCAACAGCTATTTGATTGTATTTTGAATGCATTGAAGCATCAAAAGCAGCGACCTGGAGCTGAGTCCTCAGGCAGCGCTGACAGAACAAACTCACCTCAGGCACGCATGACAGGAAGGGCTTGATGTAAATGTTGGAGTTGTACACCTTCAGGTCATGATCTCCGAGCCCTCGGGTCACCCCGATGGTTGCCATTACACGAGCCTATACACACATCAGAGCACACACACACACACACAAACTCCCGTCATGTACTGCAAACTTTTGGTCCAGGATGAGCTTCAGTTCCAAAACAATCCACTTATGTAGGATTATTAAGCAAAGACCATGATCTTCCAGACAATAATGAAAATGCTGAGCACATTTCAGCAGCTTGTATCAAATGGCCTGAAGAATCAGAATGATTAAAAAAAAAATCAAAATAATCTAGAGAAATTGCATTTTTGCAGAAAATGAATTGTGAATGCTGAATGACTTTGCTGAAGAAACTTATACAGAGTTGTTGGTCTGAAAGAAGCTAAACATTAGCAAAAAACAACTAAAGGGGGAAAAAAAACTAGCTAAAAGCAAAAGCTAGCAAAATGCTTATTAAAAGTGGCAAACTAGCAAAATAGCAAAGCTAGAGGGGTAATTTGAAGGCACAAACAGTAGCTACACACACAAAAGATAAACAATGTCTCTGCTTAGTGCACACTTATTGTGTTTTAAGAGTTTGTCCATATTACTCAAATGGTCATAATGTTACAGCTGATAGAGGCATTTTCAGTTTTCTTAGACGTTTCTGACCTTTTTCCCCTCTCCATAAATCAGGGGGAATTTCAGATCATCCTCCACGATTGTCTTATAAGCCCTGAAGCAACAGAGAAACAACAAGATTTTAGTTCTAAGGCACAGAGACTGTTTGGGAAGAAGGTAAGACAGTTAATTTATTAGTTAATCAACACAATAATATCATTCTTATTTTAAATTCAAAGCCAATTACTAAGCTTTCATAAACTCTGGCATCAGAAAAAAATGCTGCATTTGCCAATAGAATATTATTGTGAACTGAATATGTTGGGAAAAATGTCATCTGGACCTCTGAAATTATATAGTTAGGTTGATTATTCTTACAATATAGTTGTCATTTTTAATGGATTCTGAAACACGTGGATATCTAATTCTGGGTTTTCTCTCATTAACTGTCAGAAATGTGTTTAACGAAGAGTTCAAGATTTACCATCCAGTCATGGTGTGGTCTCTGTAGAGCATTTTCTTGCCTAATTCACTGTGCTGGATCCTACGAGGAAACTCAATGTGAGTGAATTCATTTCCCAGGAGTTCTGGCCTCAGGAAGCCCTAGAGTGTTGGGCAAAAAGTAGAAAGGTTGACTCAAACTAGAGAACAAAAAGGAAATTCTCGTCACAGCTCTTCTTTTCTGAAACAGGTAATAGGATAGAATGTGTGAAAGCACCAAGCAGAGCAAAAACACAGCTCCCCGATTTAGCAGCAAATACCTTCTACCCACATTATGACTCACAACCACACGCAGCTGCTAAAACAGGCAACCAGTGAACATGATTTGGCTTCAAAGTGAAACAGGACCTACAAGCTGTTTTGTTATGACAGTATGAAATCCGTTTATGTGTCTGGGAGTTAAAAAGTAAAAATGTATCTGCAATGAGTAAAATAAAAAAAAAATACCAGATATTGTAACCGCTGCCTCTCTGACTCAGGTGTGAATTCATTAGTCATGGGAATGACTTCGTTATTTCGTATGATTATGGCCCTGCAGAGAGAAACAGAAAGAAAGAACCAAAAGGATACAACAACAGCTTTGTTAGCGAGAGAGATGTATGAAAAAAAAGTTACATGATGGTGCAATTGCAAGATGAACCTCAACTAGAACAAAAAGAATAAATCGATTTCTCCTCACCTGCTGTCTCCAGCATTGGCTACATACAGTTTTCCCATTAAATTAATAGCAGCTAAGGCACAACAGCCACCCGAAATGGCATATGAAGCTTTCTCCTTCTCAATTAGGTCATCCTGAGAAAAGAAAGAGAGCAAATGAAAGTAAGAACACAGGACGAAGTGCCTCAGCTTTGTCTCATTATAACTGATGGCTTAGAAATGAAAAACAAAAGAACTGCAGCGCTAATGAACAAGAACAAAGAGGCTTTGAAGAAATCATTACATAAACTCTGGTGTGTTCACATCTAAACCAGGCAGTGAATTTGCATCAAAGAAGAACATTGTTTGTGCCTCGTGGAGTGAGCCGATTCAGCCTATTTGTCATGAAGACATGTAGAGTAAAAACACAACAGTCTGCACCGCTGCGCCTGCAGACCAACACATCTGCTGCATGTCACCGGCAACTGACTCAAAATGTCCCTGAAATATGAGGATGTGCAAGTTCATATGTGACTTTACAGTAAATCAGTAAATAAATACTTAGGAGATAATCGATTTTAGTAAAAAAAAAAAAGGAAAGGTTTTGTGAGAAACATGAAGTTCTGTTCAAATTTGTAGCTGCTGTCAAAACTTATTTAGAAGTATTGAAGTAAAATAACAAAATTAGTGAATCACTGTCATCTTTTGGATTCTGAAAACCACGAGTAAAAAGCTTTATGGCAGTCCATCCAAAATATGTGAGGAGATTTAACAAAAAAACATGTTTTAAACTAGCTGGTGACTTTATAAAGAAGCCCGAGGGTCACCAGAGTTTCTGGGCTTCATCCTTTAAGCCAAGGATATCCAATTTCAGTTACAAGTGGGCCATAAATAAAAATTACTGGGGGTTTGAGGACCACAGGCAATAATTATCACCCACCACTGAAAGGCGAAGGCAGACGATTATGGTTTTGCCTGTGTGTGCATGGGTGTGTGTGTGTGAGTGTGTGTGTATCTGTTACATCTGTTACAATCGTTTTAAATTTCACCAATAACTATTTTGAATCAGCTACTTGTCTTTTCCATGAGAGATAGCTCATGACCCACTGAACAGGTATTAATTAAATCATTTAGAAAGTAATTATTGGATGTTCCTTTTGGCCGCCACATCAACATTAACCAGTACAAACATGGTTAGAACTCAGTCAGTATTACAGATATCGAGCTAAAATTTCACGTAGTAGTAGCTGAGGGTAATTCACAGCACATACTTCAACATATTGTGGTATTGCATGAGATTGCACATACCGACTACAACTCTTTTCTCAGTATATCATCATAAATACTGGTTTTGTGGACGCTTGTAAGATTAGCTAATGCCACTTTTGCTGTTGTCTTCTGTTTGTGCTGATTCTGGCAGCTTTGTGGGGGCTAAAGAAACTGTAAAAAGGGTTCTGGCCTGTGGGCTACGTATTGAAAAGGACTACTTTAAGCTCTTAAAAACCTGTTGAAAACTGGTAACAGACAAACCAAGTAACTGATACTGGCGTCCCTGAAGTTATGCTATTATGGTAAAAAATGTACTGAAAGAAGTTAAAGTGTTACATATTTTTTTCTGTTTTTATTTTGTGTCCTTTGGCAGTAAACGAAATATAAAACTAAACAGTGACTGGGTGTTTACTTTAAGTAAGAATTCAATAACAGGGCTTTTCAGTAGCACAAAACACCCAGCGGAACTTCTCACCATCTGTTTGAAGGCGGTCTCTATGACCCCCATCACCAGGCTCTCCAGACTGATGACCTTCTCCATGTGGAAGCGCACCGAGGAGTCGCAGACAGCATCGGGGTCCTCCGCTTCCTGCGTGGCTCCCTTCTTCGCCTCTGCCTGGTAAGGGCTGCCGTTCTTGGCCAAGCAGATGGGAGGAGTGCTGCTGGGGTTCTCCAGGAGGTGGCAGATCTCCCCGAGGCCGTCTCTGATGAGGCGGTGAAGAAGCTTGGAGGCCATGATGGCGGCACCAGAACCTGCGTGTCCATCAAACACGCCCCAGAAGTGGAGAGGGATTCCTGTGCCATCCTAAAATTGAAAAATTTAATTTTAGAAATCAGTTTAACAAAACATAATGACATGCTGTATGTTATAAAAGCAGCATTTCTGTTTGGTGCTAAAACAACAAACAAGAGCATAAAGCTATGTGACATCAACAGTTTGTAATTTGCAAAGCAAGTGATCTGTGATATTTGTGCTGATGTGGAGAGGGAAGGAAAAACCTCCCCAGGGCTTCTGCTGCTTCCATATGATGCAAAAAAACAACGGAAAGATGCTGCCACCTTTGTTTTCACAGGTCCGGTTAGTCTGACTGGTTGACAAACAAACAAGCACAAGGCATCTGCTTTTCCCTCTGATGTGCACTCAAGAGGGGGAAGGGCGCAGCAAAGGATGATGTCATTCATTTACACCAAATGGAGGATGTGAAAACGTGTGTGTGTGTGTGTGTGTGTGTGTGTGCAGGTTTTTTAAATCAGACGCTGTCTGGGAGATGTAAATGAAGATTAAATGACCACACTAAGTAAAAACGTAAAATCTGTCATAGAAATAAATCAGGATGTGATATTTTTTTTGCAACATTACAATCAGACTGCCAGTTGTTGGTTATTTAGGAGAGAGGAAACTGCAAACATTACAGTTTCTATTACAATGACATTTTAGAAGATGCATTGTCCCCCACACACTATGTCCTGGTCTGGCTGGAATGATGACATCGCTTGGTAGTTTTATCATGGTAGTAGTCGTGCCCCAGGTCTGCGTTAGGTATATTTATTTAGGTGAAATACCGGTAAGGCTTTTTCTGTGTTTTTTTTATGTTTTTTTTTTCAGATTGATGACACAGAATACAGCACGCATGGTGCGCTAAAACTGTGTGACTTCCACATGTAAACAATACACAGAGATAGGAGTAACACCTAGCAAGATGACCGCCACAAATCTTCAGTGGACATTCCAGATATTTCTGTTTCTGCAGCCAAAACTACATGAATTTAAAAAATATAAAATCTAAAACTACTTCTTGTCAACTCAGAAATGCAACACTACAGAGTAGGATAACTGAGGGAAGAGCTCAATGAAAAAGTAATGAAATTCTTTGATAATTGTACATAAACTATTTTAAAATGAAAAAGTAGCTGAATGTAACTGTTTGTGATGTTTTGGAATAACGAACAAAAAAAATAAAGTGCATAACAGACTAATAAAGTATTCAAAATGCAAAGTGAGCTCATCAATACCAAACAAACGGTGAGGACACATCTGGTAATTCTAATAAGAAACAGTCGAATAAGAATCACTGGTTTTATTTGCCCTAATTTACCGTAAATTCACTGATTTATCAAATAAATATTTAAAGAAATGTATGCTGTTTAGCAACACTTTTTTAAATTTTTTCCCAGCCTCACCCCGTTGTCGTCCAGCAGAGTGGAGTTTCGGTGTTTCCCGCTCGGCTTCCTCACAAACAGCTTCTCACACGAGGCCTGATCCTCATTCAGCATGCTCTTCCCCGCATTGATCACCCTGACGGAGGAGAGCACAAAGAACGAAGGTGATTCTGGAGTTCCCTGATTCATGACGGTTATTCTGGGTTCTCTGACTACACAGAAACAAAACAGCAGCAGCAGACAGAGAAATGGAGGTGAGAAACAAATGGTGAGGTAGAAAGAAAAGTAGGGCAGGATGCAGTCATGTCCCAGAGGGAAGTTGCAGAAAGGATTAAGTGTTTTTATTATGAGATGATGGCTGTGGAAGGATAATGGCTTTAAAGTAATGTACTGTTTCATACTCGAGCAGCATTATCTCCTCTGCTTTGTTTGCAGCAGCGCTCAGGGAAACCACCAGTGCAGAGCAGCAGCAGTAAAAAATGGGTTTAAAACAAAGAATTCAATCACGTGTTGAATTCTGACTTGTTTCTTTAATTTTAGATTCATCCGCATCATCCATTTAGTTTGATCCTATATTAGTTCTAAGAAGCAGAATAAACTTTTAAAATGCAGTTTTGTTCTTAGAAGGCCATCGTTTTCAAAGTCCGACTTCATTCCGATGATTAGTAAGCAATTTAGGGTTGAGTTGGGAAATAATTCACAAGTGATGGAGTATTGCTGCGCAGTCTTACACCCCATTGAGTTTGTGCTCTGTGAGGTGAGACAGAAGCTGTAAACACTAATGCTGACATGTTATCATCTTATCCCACAAACACATTAGCAAGCCACGGCACAATTACACATCCTGCAGACGCAAAACTAATTTGCGTTCATTTGGAGTCAGGTTTCTGGCCTCCAGATAAAATATGAGTCCAATATTCACTCGTCTCAAATCCTATTCTCCACCAGGTCCTGAGGGAAATATTCAAAAACATTATTGTCTGCCTTTCCCTTTCGGCGATAAACATATCGATTAGAGCTGCTAAAAAAAAAATCATCTTTTGCAAATTTAAAACAATTCCCTGTTGGCAGATGAGAATGAATGCATTTTAAAAAGGACTCAAATCTCCATCCAAAATACACGTTACGCAAACTTGCTCAGCTGAATTTGGTGCACTGGCAGTGATATAAAAATATCCACATGCATGGTCAAGCTGCCACATGAGGATAACTTGGAAAGGTTGCAGTTTGGGCCTCATGCTGGTACATTATATAACATTTTCAGTTTCTATTTTAGATAAATGCCACATTAGCTGGAAAAATACAGCACAACGCCAACCAATAACATAAGTAATGCTAACAAGTTTCCCCTGCAGGTTAAGGCTTAGGAATTTATCAGCTGCTGCTGCTTCACTGGAGTTACAGAGAAACAAGAAACAAATTAGTAGTCTCAAAACAAACAGGCTGCTTGTGAAAATTACAGAGGATAAACTCAGTTGACAACAGAGATTTGAGAATTTTCAACTACAACAAAAATGCTAAAATGAAGCTACTTCTGTCCATCTGATGCTGACAAATACTGCATGAGGTTCAAAAATGCATCGGCTGCCCAAATCCAGCTTATAAAAAGCCCTTTCACATTCTAATCATTTGAAAGCAGTGGACAGGCTCCACAGTGTCCTGCACTGAGCTGCCTGCATTTGGACTAATGACAGGGAAGAATTTTCAAATCGCTTGATTGTCGTCTACACCTCCTGCCAAGGCCGAGACGTTTTTCAGATGTTTGTACACGGAACGGGGGAGAAACAACTCCTCATCTGTTCTGCAGTATGATCACAGCACTCTGTTTTTTGGGGGCTCAGCATTGCAGATTGCATTGCTTCTCTTTAGCTTCAGTCGAGCTTAACCAAGCCTTTTTTTTTTTTTTTTTTTTGGTCAAGGTCATGTGGAATGGTTGGCAGCATTCAAGTAGAAAATTGTCCTGAAGCTCAGAGCTTTAGAGAAACCTAGAACCAAATACAGAGACAAGCTTTTTACTTGCTGTGATCATAGGAATCTGCTCTAAAACCAAATTTTTTAACATTTTGAGAAGATACGGGATTGATTTTTTTTCTTTTTCCTGTACATTAAATTGTAAACAATCATGTAAATTAAATGAGCTCTAAATGTCTATGACTGTTCTTTGAGTACAACGATTTAACACCAGACTAAGAGCTCAGGTCTTAGTCTGGTAAATGGGACTAAACCTGTTTCACTCGGTTTTCTTTCAGTCACATGTTTGCGAAACCTGTGACTGAAAACCAAACCCGTCATGTCTGGTGAATCAGTGTTCATCTGCTCGACTCTTGCTACTGTGAAGTATGAAAGGAAGGAAAATCCTAAAGAGGAAATTGAGAGACTCTGTTTTCTTAATGCAGCTGCAGTGCATTTTGACATCATGCATGTGAGGACTATTTTAGGGTTTATTCAGAGCCAGATCAGTGGTTCAGAACAAGTGGAACCACCTCGGAAATAATCCTCTCACAGTTTAGATTGTAAATCTGAGGTGTGGATAATAATACCTGAACCGGTTTAGTTTAAGAGGTTTATTTTTTTTGTTGCTTTTGGAAAGAATAAAAGTCAAATTAGAGTTGTTCTTTTTCTAAGCAGTTTGTCTTTTAATGGACTTCAGCTGAAACTATTTTCAGCTTTCTGCTTAGTGAAGCTACTTTAGGAGGAAGCTGACAGCTTGACCGACAATGCAGGGCAGGTTTGACGTCATCTAGCCTAAAAGTAAAGTCATCATTAGGAATGATTGAGAAATTATATCATTTATTTTGAAACTCTTTTTTTTTAAAGAAGAGGAAGCTGTTCAGCACAAGACGAAACAAAAGCTGACTGAACAACACAAAGCAAATATATCCAAAGTTAGGAAACACCTGCAGTACTACAATAACCTAATATTTACAGCAAAAAGGTGATTTTTGTAAATTGTGTTTATTTTAACTTTAGAGTTTGGACACAAAGTACCAGATTATCACAACAAGTTGAGTCACATTACCAACAGGTGAAGAATATTATAATAGTACAGCCACAAATAATTAATCCGACTATTAATTTATAAAAGAGTTATATTCTCAATCAGTGTATTGCTTTATTTGTCTGAGAGCTTTTAAAACAACTAAAACAAACATCAAGATGATGGCCTCAAATGTCTTCAGCACCTCAACTATGAATCATACAAAAGTAAAGAAATAATCCCATTTAAGAAGTTGGAATCAGCATTCCTTATCCTGAATATAGAGTTTTCTGCATCTTTATTCATGTCAGGATCACTGAAGGCATCAAAAGTATATTTTGCTGTTGCTTTCTGCATCTCTTTTAAATTTACGGAACTTGTGTCACACATCCTGTTTACGAAACACGTATGAAACTCTGTGTTAAAATGTATAAATGCAAGCTTTTCTCCACATGATACCAAAGATGTTTTAAAATCCAAAATCCAAAGAAGATATTTTCTGTCATGGTGTCAGTGTGATGACCTGGATGCATGATAAACAACACAAATAGCCTTTTGGCAAAAGCACATTGAGTGGATACTGCAAGTGATCTTGCATTTTTATGCTTCTGCAAAGTAGTACACCATTACAGGTTTAAAATTCTCCTCATTATTAAAGCTTGTTTTGCAGTTTTGTGCTGCAATAATGTACCAAACTGGTTCACATCAACATCTACTTCATATGCTTGATTATGATGATGCAGGGCCAAGAAAATGTTACCTCCTAGGTGATGGAACATCTATATGAAGTTGCACAAAGTTCAAATGTAGGCCAGCAGGGTTTTCTCCAAGTGGACAGTTTGGACATCCCTGTTCCCATTCATTACAGCACCAGAAGAATAAACAGCAAAATGGGATAACAGATGCTCCATCACATCAGTCTAAGATTAGAATTTCAGCCTGACAGACATACACAAGCCAGAGTTTTCTCATTTTGACCAGTTAAGGAACACAACTACTGATTCAGCCCTGAAAAATGGTATCTGCAATATATCTCTGCAGCCGTGTCACAGCTTTGGTGTCAGATGCTGATCTTTCACAGCCGTTTATGTGAAACTAAATGTGGCTTTCGTGATGGTTTAACGCTAATGGCTGCAGCTTTTTTAGATTTTTACACTCTGGACTAAATAAGCACCAACAGCTGAGGTGTCAGCCGATTATGCTGCATTGTAAACAGCCCCACTAATGCTGTGCTTACAGTTTCACTGACTTGCATCAGAGTAATGTGCAGCAGAATATCCAGGTGATTTTCAGTGAAAGATTGTGCAAACCTCATATTTAGCATCATTACTACCACCACAACCTCAGGTGACTGGTTTCACTCAGTCCTCTGAGACATCTCATCTCTGTCCCCTAGAGACTTTTTGCATGAGTCAGCCCTTTTTTTTTTTTTTTTTTTTTAGAAAATTGCAGGCTTGATGTAAGAGGGTTGCACACACACAGAAGTAATCTCAAAGGGCACATTTCAGTCAACACTATGAAGGAAGCTGCACTGTATTGAGCTGTCAAATAGAGAAGCAGGCTCTGCACGATATTACAAAACGTTGTTTAATGTTGTGATTACGATATCAGTTGCAATTACCCAACATTTTTCTCACTTCTCACTTTCTTTTCTGTTATCTTCATCATCTAACCCAGGTGTGGGCACCAATGCCAGCGAGAGTGCGTTGAACTGACCAGATACTCCTGTATACAGTAATGCATGGTACTTGAAATATAATTGCCTATAATTTAGTACAGCCCAAGTAGTCTTTTTCAATATTTATATCACTGATATTGCATGAAATTAAAGGAAACTAAACATGCAGCAGCAGCTGCTACAACCAGTTTACCACAGCCAACAATTCAGGTTTTGTTTTAAATTAAAAATACTCTTCTGTACATTATTTTTAAGTGTAAAAGCTGTTCTAAGCGTTGTTAGATATATGTTTTATTAGGTTAAGCACTTATTTTTATATTTTTTACTAAATGAAGAATAACACATTGGCCACAAATAAAAATAAAAGGAGAAGAAGAAAAAATCAGTGTTGTATATGAAAAACCCCATATCGGTCTTTTTATATGGACAAAAATAAGTAGGTGCTATCATTAGGAAACTGAAAATGTAATTTTAGGAACACGAAGCCAGGTTCAGCTAAGTGAAAGAGGACATTTCCTGCTTCTGTGTGAATAAGTCTGCAAACTGCTCTGGTGCTGCATTCAAAGACTCTATATGTGCCTAATTGGATTAGTTTAAACATGCTGCTGCTCAGCATCTGCAGGGGAGGACCCAGCAGCAAGAACAGAGGAGGCCGTGGTGACCATCATCATCATCACCATCTTCATCTGAGCTGCAGCAGCAACAAAAACCACCCATCATCATCATCATCAGGCCTGTATAGGAACATTTTCACCAAGATGTCCCTGACTGGTTTTCCCTAAGTCGCTCGCTG
Organism: Kryptolebias marmoratus; assembly: GCF_001649575.2. NCBI lineage: Eukaryota > Metazoa > Chordata > Actinopteri > Cyprinodontiformes > Rivulidae > Kryptolebias > Kryptolebias marmoratus. The sequence continues at coordinate 6,790,895 of NC_051433.1, read as the reverse complement.
AACGCATCGAGCCACTCACTCTGCGTATCCGGTCCTCCAGGGGAGCCTGCTGTCTCTCTTTAAGGTGAGCACCGGCCGGGATGCGTGCTCCGTGGAGTACTGCAGGAGCTCCGGGGTGAGCTCCAAGAAATCCGGCCGGCCGTAGGGGAAGCGGGGCGGCAGCCCGTCCTGGCCGCCCGCCTGGCCTCCCCCACCTGGGTGATGGTTGTGGTGGTGGTGATGGTGTCCGTGCGGCATCATCCCTCCCACCAGGTTGGACATGGCGTTTTTAACTTTGCTGATCATCATCGGCGCCGACTTCTTCTTCTGCTGCTGCTCCTTCTTCTTCTTCTTCTCTCGGACAATAAAAAAAGAAAAGACCGAAAAAAAGAGAAAAAAATCACGCACGATGCGGTGTTACGGCAGAGAGGAGGGGGAGAAACGGCGATCTGTGTGATCGGTGACGAGAATCATTTCAGGAAGCGATTGTTTTCCTCCTCGGACCCATGTGACAGCGTTCAGAGCAGAAGACGCGACGTTTTCCTTGTTCAGACAGACTGAAAGCCTCTGCGCACTCAGGCTGTAATCCGACAGGAGGACAGGAGGACAGGAGGCTGGTTCTCCTCTCAGGAGGCAGGGCTTCAGAGCTGTGCAGCCAGACGGGGAAACAGCTCATGCGTCCGAAACCAAAACAAAACAGAAAAACACCATCGATACTGAATATAAGCTGCTCAGGAAGCAGACAGCAAGAAAAAAAAAGGAAAACAGACACAAAAACGACTGCTGACTGTTTTCAGGCTTTTCAAGTTAAAGGTACTCATTGGAAACTATGAAATAAAACATAAAAAGATTATCCTCAACTCTATTAAGGAGTGCAGTTTGAACCTTACTTTAGTAGTTCTCTATATGCAATTCTAAAATGCGGGTACGCACTCAATGTAAACAAAGCACTTGGCTGAATCTGCCAAAAAAAAAAACCAAAACACCTGGAAGCTGAGTCAGGTGATTGGCTCCACATTAAGGTGGAGGTCATACCCTGTGCAGGTAAACAAACATGGCCAAGCGTAGACTCTCAGTGAAGACATTTTAGGTGGAAATATAAGAATGGATTTGATGCTAAACGCAAAAGAAATAAAAAAGAGAAGGAACGAGAAGTGTCAAGAATGAATATCAAGCGTGGCAGCGCCAGAAAAACAGAGCTCAGCATTCAGACACATGCAGCTTGTGCAAAGATTTGTGCCACACTGTTAGATTTACAATTTTTCAAGTCTAACGCCCTGAGACTGCAGCTCGGAGACTAAAAATTATGATTTATTTTTTTTCTTACTGGCCTTCATGACATTGCAATGAATGCCATTAAATTTCCCCTTAAAAATTCCTTCACTCTTTACACAAAACCTCCCATTGACAGAGCGAGCCTTGTCTGTTTGAAGGACGGAAACACTCAGTTTACAATCCTAGCTTGGTTTGACAGAGCTCACGTGTTCTTCCTGCTGTGTCTGAATGAAAACACATTAAACCACCTGTGAGATTTCACAGGTCCTAATGTTTGGGGATAAAAACTAACCCTTGGAGTCGGGAGAACTGGTCACACGTCTGTAAAACAAAACTGACAGCAAGTAACGATTATCAGGAAGGACAGGCAGAAGATTTAAATCAACATGTAAACAGCAGCATTAGTGACTTACTACACTATTTACCATTGTAGCTAAACATTTTCATATTAGAATATAAATGCCCTTATAGGTATAGTGTATTAATCCCTAACCCCTTTAGATTTTTCATCTAAAATCACTTTATAAGGAAAGTGTAGCTGTTGTCAAGACAACTGCTGCTGGTTTATTGTTTTTGTTTTGTTGTTGTTTTGTTTAAGGTGGCAATAGTTGCATTTTATTTAATATAAAGCATCAAGTTTAAATGTGTGGAAGTTTTAGTAAATTTGTGTGATGTTTATTATGTATGGTTAAGTGTACATTCAAATGTGAGGGGGAACTTTTGTTTCGTTCCACGGACCATGTGGGAAACTTTGACTGGTGCACTTAGATCCACATGGGGCATTCAAGCTGAAGAAGCTGATCATAAGAATTCAGTTTTATTCCTCTGGAGTCAATGCGGCTAGTGAGGTACGGTTTTGTTTTTTTGTTTTTTGTATCTTTTATTTGTGTAAATACTCCATTTATTGTGAACTGATTTAGGTTTGTGTTACCTTCTTTTAGTTCTGACGGCATTTTTGGGGACTTTATAAGACGTGTCCACAATAAATGGCTGTTGAAACCAAGAACTGCGTTCAGCCTTGATTAAACTCGAGAGGAGTAACAGAAAGAAAAGCTAAGTTCCCCCAAACTCTCATTATGTATTCATGATTTGGATTTGAATTAGAAGGTTGTAGCTCCATTTTGACGCAATCTGTAGCGCTGTTGGACCAACATCCACGGACTCTTCCTCAGGCAGCTGCGAGAAGGTGTCAGACAAGGTGTCAGCCAGTGTTCACTTCTGTCACTTGACATGTGCTGATATTCTAAAAGCAATCAAAAAAGGAGGATCTGACATCTTCACGCCTGCAGCACTTAGTTCGGTGCGCGCCTCGTTCCAGCTTATCACTGTCAGCTTGTGTTTGTCTTTGTTCAAACCATTCATTCATTTTGCAAAATGTGCAAAATATTTGAAGCAGCAGTTGTCTTTGACACAAACCTCGTCTTTTTATTTGTCTTTTTTTTAAAGCCTCACCCTTTGAGTGCCCCGCAGTGGTAATATTTTAAGTAAATGTTTTGCGAGACGTTTCCCCCGGTGGTAGCAACAATCACCTGGAGGGTGCCTAAACTGCTCTGGAAAGCTGTGAGGTCCACAGAGTGTCATTAAGGCATGCTTGAGTTGCTCCGGTCTTCTCTTAAAGGACGTCGCTGTTGAGAAAAATAAACTGCTTCAATACTCAAATAGTAATAGAGGAAGAATACACACAAACCCAAACTGATCGTTAAAGCGTTTACAGTTTTATATAGATTTTTGTATTTTTTTCCAGTTGTTGCAAATATATTTCATCTCAAGTTCTTTGCCACTGTCAATCCCATCATTTTTAGCTTGTTGACTTTTAGCAGTAGCAGCAGTTTAACGTTAGTATCCAGATCTGATGTTACATCATTCATGAGTTGAGATTATCAGCCAGTATGTGAGCTTTTTTTTTTTTTTTTTGTAATCTATTTATGTAGTATCTACTTAACTGAAATCTCAGACTAAAAATAAAGCTGGAGATGAGGGGAAATTGTGCCTTCCTTTCAACAACCACTAAAGATTAAATTATTGAACATCTTTCTGCTTTTTCTCCTTTTCTGACATGGTATCAGAAAATGTTGTGCTCAAAATTCACATGTTTTACTTAAGCTGGTTAAAGCTGATGGCTAAAATATGCAAAAATATACAATTATTGCAGAATGAAGGCAAAGAATAAACAGATATCAAAGAAAGACAAGAATCTTGTGTTCCATTAAAGCCTTCTGAAGAGCATGTTGTTAAGTGGAAAAGCCATGATGACTATATTTCATCATGTTCCTGGTACTTAAATCCTTCATCCTTTTGCAGTTGAAAGAGAACACAAATGAGCAGGAGTTTGGCATTAAAAAGAGTCCTTGTTTTGGTTCAGATTCTGAAGAAGAGCAGGGCTAATGGCACTTAAAATGTAGCCTTTAATTGTGTTGCATAATTGTATTTTTTCCGCAGCAACAAAGCATCTTTTAGCTCACAGCACTGAAGGGCCGAGAGGGAGAGACTCTGAAGGCCCCTGCTGCTCATTCTGTTTGCTTTTATAACTCATTGTACTTCAACAAAACACCCTTCCTCCCATTTCTGCTGATTTGTGTTTTTCTTTTGATAAATGCCTTGATTCCACAAAGTACAGCGTATTGTTTTTATTTGTGCATGTTCATGTGGAGCAGTCGTGACAGTCGTGCATGTTCATGTGTAACAGGTCAGACCTGCAGTCCGTGCAGAAATATACACATTGTAATTTTATTTATTCATTTATTTTTAATTTTAGGTTCTGACAAAAATCATAGTGTGTACTTCTTCTTTATAATCCAAAGTAGCTATGTCCAATTCCTCAAGAACAATACTTATGATCAGTTTTATTTTGCTGCATTTCACAGTATTTATTCTCCTACTGTATAATAAGATTTATGAATGTTACATATAACATGGCACCTAATGCTGATTCAGAAGTGTACTTGAGCAGAATAATCATAAATGTTGAGGCTTCAGCCAAGGTTGGTACAAAATGAGCTGATTTTGAACAATAAAATAATGTGCATGGTCAAGAATACAGTTTTGCACCCAAATAGACTGATTTTCAATAACTGGCTGCTCGAAGCATGGCCACACAGCTCGCTGGTCACAAACACTCAGAGCTCAGTGAGACTGCAGCAGGAAATTCATGTATTTTCTCTCAATTTTTTTCTAATTTTGAGTCACCAGCTAGTCTCCTGACAGTCACAGCCAAGTGTGATATTACCTCATAAAATGTAGCAGTTTTCTGATAGCCTATATATTACAACAGCATAATTAAACTCCTGAAATTCTAGCTTTTAGTTTTGGTGTGCTGCCCTAAGATCGTGTTGCACTTGTGAGTTCTGACCAGCAGATGGAGCCAAAGACAAACAGAAAAAGAAGCCACTCAGCAGATAAATGGTGCTGCAGAAACTCTAATAGAAATCTTTTGTTTTATTATGTTTGTCAGTCTCCTAAATACATAAGATCATGTGCAGCTTGCTTTTCATAACTGACTCATGCTGTTTTAGGAAAAACATCCTCTGCTTACCACCTTATTCTGACTTATTTTTTTAATATCAGTTGTCTGCAACACTACATTCTGGTGAGTGATTAAAAAAAGAAAACTGATTTCCATTGCCTCGAAGCATGGATCACAAACACACATACACACACTTTGATTTTATTTTCTCTCACCAAGATTAAGTACTCCCAGCACTGAGTAACAGTGGATAAAGATTTAATCTCATTTCTGATGAATGACCTGCTCCTTCGCTGACAGCAGGTGCTGAGGCAGACTGCGCTACATGAGAAACAGCGAAACTGACGGGAGAATTTGTTTCTGTGAATCCTCTGGCTTTCTGTGTTTGTTTCTGCGCGAGGTGGCAGCGGTGCAGAAATTCGTCCCAGTTTAGAAAACCTCTTTTGAGAGGAGACGTTTGATAATTTGTGCAGATAGTCAGGAGAACGATAAAAGAAGAGTCAGACATTTGAGGTTCATATATTTTGTGTGACAGTTCAGCGTGAATGTATTATAGTAGGATCAACACCACAAAACACTGCTTTACAAAAAGCTTTTTCTCTCTCTGTTCTTATTTGAATCAGAAGTGAAGTGAAATGTGCTCTTGCAATGTTTGCTCTGAATTCAGCTACAAAGAAAGGAAAGAGAGCTTTAAAAAGCAACTACAATGTAATGTTGTGTTTGATTTCAGAGATACATGCTATAATATGGTCTGTTTTTGTTTCCATTACATTTATTTAACAGTCAAAGTGTATTATTTGTAGTTCATACTTTTTTGTCATAGTAATTTTGAAGAAAATATAGTCCCAGTTAAGTTATTTACATAATATAGCACTTGATGAACTTAAGAAATAATTTATTGCTCCACAAGTAAGCAGTTCTTCCCAGACTGGTGCCCAATTTATACTCAATAAATTTATTTTCAGCTCCACTTCAGCACAAGTTATACAAGTACTCAAAGTGCAAAAGGTCAAAATGTACCTGTTAATGTGCAACACTTTCACTGGAAAGGAGCTTCAAAAATTCTCAACATGTTCCTCTGACAGGTTCATTAAAGCAAAAATCAGATTAGTAATTGTGATTTTTTTTTATTTTGCTCTTATTTCTTTTTTAAATAACAAATTTAAAGCTATTTTGCACTTCTTGAAATTCCAATTATATTATATATATGCAGTTCTTCTCCAAATGAGTTCACTGTCACCATTGTGTCAGTTTGAGATGAACCCAGTATTTAACATAAACCCATACATATTGCATATCATACATATTAACTGGATTTTTCTAGATTGGTTTATTTCCAAACTTAAAGTTTTCTAATTGTCCAAGACTAACCAAGTTGTTTTGCTATATAACAATTCCTGTTTTGAAGAAGCTTTGTTACCCCCTTTTTTTCCCCAAAGATGTACTCTCTGTGTTCACACTAAATTGAGCTCATATATTCTGACTTTATGTGGGCATTATTTCTTTCTTTATAGATGCAGCCCTCTGCTGGCTCGACTGAGAGTATTGGTGAAGTCGGAAACTCCATTATCGGGGGCCCCTGATGAAAACCTATTAATGGCTCTGCAGTTGGGATTGAGGTCGAGAGAAAGACCCGGCAGTGCAGCCGCACACACAAAGCCATAAAGCCTGATGTAGAGGCCTCTCATTGAGCATCTGCAGCCGAGGAAGAATAACTGTACCGATGTCTGCAGACCTGTTGAATTAAAGGGGGCATTAACTGCTGCTTCCTCTGCATTATTGATGGAGAGCTCCATTCCAGAGGCCATAATGTCTGTTATTTTTTCCCCCCCTTGCAATTTTCTACCAGGGAGTCTCGCTGTCTTCAAACACACTTCTGTGGAAAGGAAGCGAGGGTTCAGGTGGAGTGCTCGCCCTTCTCCTTGCAGCTTGATGTTATTTTAAACTGAGCCACCGCTCCCACAATCGATGTGGAGCTGTGAAACCACCACAGCTTGTGTTGCCATGTGAAATGAGAGTAATCACAGGATGACAAGCATTGAATGATGAGTGTTCCACCTACACTAAAAGCACCATCAGAGGTAGTGAGGTTTCCTCTCAGAGGTGCCAAATCACATGACACCTCAAACTCAGAGAGCCTCTTCTTGTGTACTGTGACCTTAATGAGACAAAAACAGAGATTTTTATTTGACTTTGATGCCAAATACTCACAAACCGGGATTACCTTATGAGTCACCTCGGCTGCCACTTACAGTACAATTGCTGTTGGGCTCCATACCAGAGGCTCCCACTATAGGTTTTATCTGCTTGAGACACCTTACCACACTGCTGACCTCATCCTGTCATACGATTTAATGAGCAGAGCAGTGTCACAAACCACAGCGTCCCGGGGAATGACGGGGTATAGCTCCACACAATGCTCTAGAGATTAATGAGGTCATCTCCTCACTCAGTACATGTGAGAGAAGCACTCGGAGAGGAAGAAAGACTCGGAGAGGAAGAAAGAAACTTGATGAGTTTAGGAGACGTTTAATACAAACGACGCAAAGCGAATCCAAAATAATAGCCACTGTATTCATGGGCAGTCAGGAGCTGTGAAGCCTGGCTCTGGTCTACTTATCTGCTTTGTATTTTATAGCCCAGCCTGGTCAATGATAATGAGCTGACATTTTTTTGTACTCGGGTCAGCAGGGATTGTGGTGCTCTGTCCTTTGATACTGCCTGCATCTGTGTGTGTGTTTATGGAAATTTCTAAGAGGCACTTGGCTCTGGTTTTAAGATGGCAACATTCTCTAAGGGTGGTCCCACTTAAATCCAAACACTGTAGGCTGCTTCAGAGGTTGGGATCGATTATTCCACCCATTCCTGAGTTTTGATGGAACAGATGCAACAAACTGATGAAAAAAAATGGAGAAATTATGTCCAGTCGCTATAGAGAAGAAGAGTTTGTAGACTGGACATTAATGGTTAAGGAAACTGAGCCAAGGATAGGAGAAATGAACAACAGCATACATTGAACACACCTGGTTAGTCTGCCTCTGTCTGTGAGAACTTTAGTGAGCAGAAGATGATCTAGTCTCCAAAAGACTAGATGTTAAAAAATAAAACTTGACTTTCATTATTTTAGGCTATTTTAATGAGGTTTTACAGTTCTTTGTTTATGGTTTCTCAGAGTGCAATAATAATAATCATAACAATGCATTTTAAAAACCTCACTACTTGACAAGGCAAGGCTTGGCCAAACTCAAACTCACAACGACACAACAAAGTTTTAAGGATTTTATTGCCAGGAGATTGGAAGTAAGCTCAAAGTCTGTTATCGTCTCACTCACGTGATCGGCTAGTGGCGGGACCGGAACTGGTAAGTCCTCTCTAGCTGGGTTTAGCATAGTAGACCGGCTGGTCTGAAAGGGGCTGAGGCGAGAGGGAAAGTCCAAGTCCAGGCGTGAGGTCGTTACCGGTAGGTCAGAGTTCCGAAGCCAAATCCAAACAGGGAGAATCCAAAGGGCGAGGTCCAGGTGTACGAAGCAAGGTTGGTAACGGGAGATCAGAGTCCAAAGCAGTNAGCAGTATCAGGCAGGGAGCAGGCAAGAGACGATGGTCGAGGAACAGGCAAGGGTCGAGATCAGGCATGGACGAGAAAAGTACGCTGGACATTTACTTGCTTGGAGGCTTTCAATAATCTGGCAATGAGTACTGGGAGCTGTGGGTATTTATAGGGACCAGAACAGGTGAAACAGATGACTGTGATTACATGGGCATGGCAACATGGGCGTGGCTTGAACTGTGGATGAGTGGAAAGTTACTAGGCTGTGGCATGACTGGAAGCAAGAGGCATGGCAGGAACAGATGGAGCTGTGACACTACTCTGCACTTTTCAGTTTAAATTGAGAAAACTCCTTGAAGGAGAAAAACAAATCGCTCAGCAAACAAGAACACAAGTCTTTTTGTAAGACTTTAAAATCAAAGCAACTAGATTTCATTTTTTTTTGTTTTTGGGGATGTTTTGCTTCTTACCCATGGAGTTTTCTCAAACTGAAATGTGAGGAGTTGCTTTGAACATTTTAACCTGCATGTGATGCTCTGTTAATAAGAATCATGGTTAGAGAAGTCAGAAGACTGAGAATTGACACTGACATCGACACCGACAGGAAATCATGTCATCAACCAAGATACGTGCAGCAGATGAAGTTAAAGCTGACCTGATTGTGGATTATTTGACAATTACAGGTAAGACAGGATGTTCTAAGCTTGTTAAAGTAAGATAAAGTGCATAGTTTTAAAAATGCTGCAAACATTTCATATAAATTTATGATTTAAATGTATTTTCCTTTCTTCCCAAGTGCCTAACCGAACCATAACCCTCTTCTAACATTTTCCTTCCTCAGTTACTGTAATTGTGTTGGATATAGTATTTTTTTTACAGTATTTGTTTACACAAATGTTTGCTGAGCTTACAGAAAACTGGAATATATTTTGTTCAGACTTCCATAATGACTGACTTGATTTTATGATAAGAAATAATATCTTTTCTGTCTGTATAACTCACTTACACTCATCATGAGGACCGTTAAAAGTGCTTAAAGTGGTTTAGGTTTAGCACATTACTATGTAAATGATAAAAAAGGATTATTTGAACAATGTTTGTATGATATGACAGCAAAATACATTTTTTAAGTATAAATAAGCATATAATTCTTACACAAGTGTTTTATTTTGCAAAAGAGCCTTGGCTGTTCTGCTAATTGGGTGAAGTGTAAAAAGCTGTATACTGTACGTACTCATGTTCTATTACAGCTTTTTTTTATGATTGCTGAGGCACGACTTTAAAAACAGACCTTCCTTTTCCTCAAAACACTTCACACAATTCACACAAACACACACCTCAACAGCAGAACACCTCAGAGCTTTTGCAAATTGAAACACTTTTTTAAAAAAATAAACACTAATTTATAAAAGCTGTATTTTGTAGCCTTATCAAACAGTGGCCCTCCACAGTATTTTTTTAATAGGGTGGCCATGAGGGAACCACTGAAAATCCTGGGGTGGCACACCTAAACCACAGCACTGAGCGCTCCGATGAACACTCGTACTTCTGAGGTCTTGACTTTCCACAACTTCCTTTTTTCCTCTTTCAGCTCTTGGTTATATGAGAAATTGGCACAGCGGTTATGTCACATGACTTTGGGAGTTTGAACCTTGGTGTGACCTACCTCAGAGCAACCTTGTGTCATGGGTGAGAAACAGAAATGATGCCACGCTGGTGTGGACACTGCCTGGATTAACAAGGTTTAACTCAGATATTGGGGAACCAGGATATTTTGATGACAAATGGGGTAATGGAATAAGACATTCATACAAGAGGAAATATATATATTTACTTTTAAGACTAGGCTTAAGTTTTTCCTTTTTGTTAAACCCTACAGTTATGGTTGCTTGGTTTGTCTGAACTTTCCCTTAGTTACGCCTCTATAGGCTGTTGGTGGACAAAGTGACCACATTTCATCACTCTGCTGCCGTCTTTACTCTCTCTATGCTCCATGTTGGGATTTGTAGTTATTTCTATCAATAACATATGTCTAGCTTTGTTTTTTTTCTTCCCATAGAAACTGCACCTGGACCAGTTATTCTGTGTTCGTCTGGATCTGTTTCCTGTCCTCTCAGACCCCAGCCGGTTGAGACAGATAGCCACCGGTCCTGAACCTGGTTCTGCTGGAGGTTTCTTCCTGTTAAAAGGGAGTCGTTCCTTTCCACTGTCGCCAATGTGCTGCTCAGGATGAGAGACTGCAAAGAAATGAGCATTTGATGCAATCTGCTGGCTTCTTGATAACATTTACTAATTGGCATTTTACAACAAATGTGAATGTTTTTCTACACTGCCCTGAGATGACTTTTGTTGTGAATTGATATTGCTATATAAACAAAATTAACTGATGTGAATTAAAACACATTAGTTGCAAATCTGGTTTGGTATTTTGCTACTTAAGTAAAAGCTTTTGCCAACTGTGTTTTTTTCCCCTTTTAATTTAGTGAGCAAGAAATCGCAAAAAACCTAATATTTCCTGTGAAGTCATGTAAAAGCCTGTTGTCACCACTGGCCGCTGGGTGGCGCTAAAACACCAGCGCAGCACCTGCAGGCTGCTCAGCCGGACTGATGAATCCGGCTGCTCTCTCTCATCCTTTGGACGCCTCAGATTCTTTTTCTCTAACTGCACGACGCTGCTGCCAAAAGCCCAAGTGCGCGCACTTTGTGAATGGAGGATTGCAGGGGAATGAGAAACAGACCCATTATTTCAATCCAGAAACTATGAGTGACTGTCCGGCCAGGTGTCCAGCTGCCGCGGAGCTCCGGCGGATGGGAAGTTGCGACTCAGACCCGGAGGAGCAGCAACTTTTGTAGACTTTAAACTCGCAGCAAGCCCACCTCACAGGGGGGGTTAGGACTCCGGGATTGAGCGTCTGGAGAGTCTTGATGTCAGACCTCTGCGTTTAGGTTATGTGTTGTCCAGGGAGTCTGGAAGAGACAAGGAGGAAATCTCAATTCCCTGAAGATCAGGTTTCTGCTGTTAAACTGGCAATGGAGCATAACTGAAAGGGACGTTTATCTGGATTAACTGAGAGAAAAAAACGGCAGGTAGGTCGCCAATGCAGCTCCTTAACCTCCCAGCCGTGTCTTTGCATGCTTTTGACAAGAAACACATTTTTATATATTTAAATATATAATTTATAGTGTGAGTTTCTAAATCCACAAGTCACGAAATAGTCACCTGTCTGAATGATTTTCTCCTGTTGGCTGATTGATAAACTGATTGATTACTTGTGATTCCACTGACTTGAGGTGGTGTTCCTGTGTACACACACGCACACACGCACATATATATAGATTTATAGAATGGCACATCACTGCAGAACTGTATCCGGTAATTTAGTTTTGGTTACCCTTTGCCATTTTTTATATCATTTTTGATTGATCAAATTAGATCAGAAGCTGTTTCTCACGTTGATCTTTCTATAATCCTAATTCCATTCACTGATAATGCGTCATTTAAAGTTTGTGGGATAACTGAAGCAGCAGCACAAGTCAAAAGAGCCAGTAAGGGAGGTGCTTGGCCCCACATTTCACAAAAAAAAAAAAAAAATGTGAGTGGGTGTATGAGAACAAGTCAGTCAGACAGGCAGGGTCACAGAGTCTGCAGAGTGAATGTGTCTTCTTGGCTCTTCAGTGTGATAAAATTTTCTCTTTATTCTTTACAACAAGGATAGATCTCTGCCATGCATTCTCCCAGACTTAAATGAAAAGGTTACCTGTAGTTATTTTGTTCATAAACACCTTAAATGCTGCTGCAGCTCTCTCTGACTCAGTCACACAACTTTGACTCCCCTTTTGAATGTCAGAAGTAGAAATAAAAAGAAAATAAGAATACACTATAAAAGGGACCCTGAAGTAAACACATATAGGAATTAAATAATATGAGTTAAATACATCGTTCATCTAGGGCCACACAATATTAGAAAAACTTGCAATGTACGATTTTGATTAATATTGAGATGATGATATCAGTTGTGATAAACCTACATTTTGCTCACTTTTCACTTTTTCTTCTGTAATCACTACCATCATTGGCCTTAAGGCCAGCGGGACTCCGTTGGATCGAATATATATATATATTCAAATATATTATTAGCTTGAATACATGGCACTTGAAATATGTTGTCTTATGTCCAAACAATCTTTTGTGATATTGATATTGCGATGATAATAAGTTTGTGATATGTTATGCAGCCCTACCTACATTCTACATTTACATCTTATGTATTTATGTAAACAACATTAAAATGTTAAAGTCCATAAAAAATCAATGTGTGATGAACTGGCAACTTGTCCAGGATAAACCCAACTTGACTGCTGGGGTAGCCCCTCTCCATGCCCACTCCTGTAGCCCTGGACACAGCAGGTACAGAAATATAAATGGAATAACCAAAATGAAACAAATATGAAGACGAATTCAGTGTTATAAACTAAATATCCAATGAAATTATATAATTTTGATCAATTCTATACATTTACAGTGCATCTGTGTGAATGATTTAATTTTCTAAGTTGTATTTTTGAATAAATACTGATGCCAGTGGTGCTCTATAAAATAAGTATTTGTTGAAATTCCGGTTTAATGAGTAAATCAGCAGCTGCCCCCAAAATTGTTTTGATTGTGTGTGGTTTTTAAAAAGGTGATTAAGTTGAAGTTTGTGGTAGCCACTCCTGACCACTCTTAAGCTCTTCTGTAGCAGATAGACAACACAGGTTTGATCAGATTTCTTTTTGTGTTTATAGCTTTTATTTGGAGCCTACTCTGAAAAACAGGTGTAGTGATTTATCTCCATATATCTGTGTCTCTTGTACCTCTGGAAAGGTAACCCCAGAATAAACTTGACTCCCCATAGTAAAGCTCAACAGGCCGGTTAAATGTGGATCTGAATCCACAGCAGGAGCCCAAATTCTCCCTCTAAATTCCAGCACAAGAGGAAAAACAGCTTCAACCACAAGTGCCAGCTGTGTGTCTTTATCAAAGTACAATGGTTTCATTTTGCTGTTTTGTGTTTTGAATGCACAAGTAGAGTCCCGAGTGTTTGGTGTCAGCTGCTTTGCACACAGACTTCAGATATTTATGATCATGCTTACACATCACTGTGAATATGTCTCCTGTTCCCCAAACATTCTTTTTTCTTCCCTTCTTCTTTCCCTCTTTCCTTGCTCACCTCGTTCTTTTATCTGCCCTTCATCTGCTTGACAAGTGTTGTGTGGTCAGCTGTTTTTTTTTTTTCCTCCTCAATTAGTGCTATCATCGCATTTCATCCTGCAGAATACGAGGATGGTAATAACCTTACACTCCTATTGCAGGGTGATACAATTCTGCTGTGATTAATTGAAGTCCCCTCAGAGAGTCTGAGGAGGTGTAGATCTTCCCTTTCACACTCGCTGACAGGCAACCCATTATATTGTTTTATAGATCGCCGTCAGTAGCCCTTGAAGCCGCCTGCGGCCCACTGTTGTTCTGGAGGGTTTTATTGTGCAGGGTTATTGGTTGCTATTGCTGACAGGCAGAGCAAAGGCCACCCTGGGATTACTGGAGATGGGATCTCTGTGACAGGTCCACTGTATTTGACAGTAGCGCGAGAGACTTGGAAAAAGCTTGCTCTGCAGAGTCTGTAGCAAAAAAGTGGTAATTTGTTTCGGAGCCACGGACGAAAGTTGTGCCACCGTGACACTGCAATACTGCACAATGACATCCATATTCTCAAACAAGAAATGAAACAAAATGGTTGCTTTTGTGCCATTTTGATGTGACACGACACTGCAGCTGTGCTGAATAACCAAAATAAGGAGGGAGGACAGATTGCCTCGCCACTTTATTTGTCTTTTAAAAACTACTACAGACATTGCAAGAGGAACCAGAGGATGTCAGAGAACTGACAGAAGCTTGGAAAGAATCCTTGATATGCATGAGATGATATACAGAAGAAGAGAACAGTGCAGAACATTCTGATAAGAGGCTTGTTTCTAGTTTTAAGGAGCCACCCCAGGCAGAATTTATGTTCTCCGCCATCTTCCTGCTCCTTCCGTCAGATCAATAGGGCTTAATAAAAGAGTCTATATTAGTTTTACAGGCTTGAAACAAACCTTTCAGCACTTTAGTTTTTACAACATATGAAAGTGTGCATGTGTACTGTGTTATTGCACAATTAGGATTGCATGTACAACCCCAGTTTAACAGAAGTTGGGAATTTTTATAGTGTAAATAAAAGCAGAATGCATTGATTTGTAAATCGTATAAACCCATATTTTATTCATAGTGAAACATAATAAATATATCAAATGTTCAAACTAAAAAAATGTACATTTTTAAAGATAAGGTAATTTTGAATTTCATGATAGCAACAGATAAAACAGTGGGACAGGGTCAACAACAAAGCTGTAAAAGTAAGTGGTACATAAAAAACCCCACAAACAGATGGAGGAGCATTTTATATCTAATTAGGTTAATTGACCACAGGTCAGAAAGAGGAATGGATATAAGTAAAGATGGGCAGAGGTTCACCAGTATGCAAAAAAACGTCATTTAAAAGTTATGGAACAATTTCAAAATAATGGTCAATACAAAAACTCAGGAAGACTTTGCATATCCAATAATCTACATTTCATAATATTATGAAAAAAGTTGAAGAATCTGGTTAAATCTCTGAATTTAAACAACAAGGCCCTCAGGGGCCACTGCAATAAGAAAAATAGGCCAGAGAAAATAGGCCCAGAACTGTTGAACAGACTGTTGATAAAAATATATTGTTTCTTTGCACAATGGTAAACTCGGCCCGGTCTTCTCTTTTTTAAAAGATGTTGCTACCATCAAACTCAAAATTACATTATCATTTATTTATTTATAAATTGTACTCTTTCTTAGTTTGAACATTTGATATATTTACTGTGTTCAATTGAGAAATAAATATGGATTCATGAGATTTGATATTTCTTACATTCTATTTTTATTTAAATTTTTCACAACATCCCAACTTTTTTGGAATTGGGTTGTATTATTCTTTTCCGCACTTCGGTGTATCTGCATTTAAGGTTGACATTTTTCCATTTCCCGTGGTGCGGATATGATTGTTGCGGGATTCATATACATATGACACCCCAGTGTCTTAGAACATAGCTCGATAATGCCACAAATTACCTTTAAAATCTTGGCTCTTGCGTCATTTCAACAACTCTGTACCAGCCTTGCAGATATGGTTTAGCAAAACCATAAAAGAAGTCAGCCATCTGTCTGCACGTATGCGATTACACCCGATTTCAGCATTTGAAGATTTGCTACTCAGTGGCGTTCGTAGGCTAATGTGTTTATAAAGCTGTTTGTTCCACCTCTCAATGTGCCGACTCGAGCTGCTGGGGTGAATCTGACTGCTGCTTAAGGGGAAAATTCAAAGCCCCACAATACCAAAAGAAATGCAGCATTGTGATCTTTCTATGCTGCTCTGTCTTGTACAGAGAAGGAAGAGGGCACAAGGAGAGTACACCCCATGTTTTATAGATGCCATCTTAAAGGAGCATGGCCAAGAATAGCTGGCTGAAATGAACTATAACCACAAACTAAACACCAAGACAATAAACTAACAAATTGGTTTTCTGGAAGCCAGCGGTGTCCCAGTCACTCACCCGGCTGATCCGTGCAGATGCAGCAAACTGTTTTTTTCTTTTTTTTTCCCCCCCTAAGAGATTAGGTTGTGGAGAACAACAGGATCTCTTATTTATTCATGCTGATTTGCTGTGTGCATGTTTGCCTGTGGATGTGTGTGAGGGAGGGAGAGAGATGATGTTTGTGTGTTCAGCTAAAGTGCAGCAGAAAGCCGTGTGTGTTTATTTGAACGATGTGTGTGGACACTTCATGTGTGTACAGGATTTTTATTGCACGCCAAAGGCAAAGGCAATTATGTTTTCACTTATGTCTGTGAGTGTTTGTTAGCAAAATATTTCAAGAATTCCTGAATGTAGTTTCGGAAAACTCTTGGAAAAAATCATTACATGCACATTTACGACTGATAAACCTTTGGAGTTAGCCTGAATCAAGATGGCCGCTTCAGCTTAGAGACTTTAGCAAATACAAAAATGGTTATAACTCAGCTAATTTTACAGGTATTGACCTGAAATTAGATGTGGAAGTAGCTGAGAGTCACACATACTCCGAGCACTAACAGATCTCACAATATCACATGAGATCGCAGATAATAAATGTCTATAACTCTGTCACTTCTCAGCATAAGATGATCTTAACTCTGGCTTTGAGGGCGATATGCATTCCTTCAAGGGATGCATATTGCCTTTAATTTATAGATCAAACTGCTCCATTAAAATAATGTGTGTGTATTATGATGTTTTTGTATCATATCAGCTGCTACTTTACACTACCGTGTAAAGTCTCATATAATAACTGTGATTACACAACTAACCCAAATGCTCACCATCCTTGTACTGTAACTGTGTACTTTTTTTGCTTGACGTGGCAATCAAAAGATTTTACACCATTGTACCACTTTACAAAACAGAGTAAATAACACCAAGGTAAAATGACTTTCATTTTGTAATACTACTATTGTGTCCAACTGTTAAGCTTTTGGTTGAAAGGCCAAATTTATAGAAGCAGTCATCTCCAAGGATACCAATCAAACGCTAGTAGAGAGCGCTCCTAAGGCTAAAATCAAGGATGGGGAATACTTGACAGGAAAGTCTAATTTAGATATTTTTCACATTTAAAAAAGTCTTAAGACTTGAAAAAAGTTATTTTATGTGTGCTATTGACCTCTTGGTCAGGTCACCCTTGATTTTGATCTTGTTTTTTATCTGGGTAAATAAAGATGAATGTAAAACAATAAAGTGCTGTAAAATTTTCTTTTTTTTGTTTAGCCTATAAACTTTGTTCAAAAATCTCTGCGTATGATGTGTTTTAGTATAGCTGTCAAATTACAGCACACATCAATGTTGAGTGACTTCTTTCTTATGTGAAGACACAAATACAGCTACTGTTTATCTTAATACGACTAATTGTTTGCTGCTGTGCTTCTGCTACTTTGTTAGCTCATTAAATAAGCTAATATAATGTCCATCCAGTCCGTCATTCACTGGGAACTGCAGAATTTAAATGTTTGTAATGGTTGTAGCTGCTGAGAAGAGATAAATGAAACTAAACATTGCCTTCCGCTGCAGCTGAACAGGTTTTTATTTTGATGCACCTGTGGTGATCAGAAAGGCAATAGGTCTGTCAGGGAGCTTGGCATTTTCTGTTGTTCAGCAGAAATGAGTATTAAATTCAAGTCATTTTTGACATTTTAAAACCACTGGTCAATAAATATGTGCACAGAATAAGCTAACATGGTGAGATAGAACCAGAATGAAAAAAAGTTAGTTTTAAAGAAAATAATAGCATTTTAAAATTGATGAAAATATAACATTTCCTTTTAGCATAATCACAAAAATAATGGTATAATTTGTAAATAAGTTGTATTTTTGAGCATACTTTTATGGTCACAAAAGTAATTATATACAGTACAATGAAACTAGCATAAAATTAGTGCTCATCATTTATAGGAGGCAACAAGTCTATTTATACAGCCTGCAGGGAGTGGAATTAAAGAGTGATAAGTTCAGAAAACTAAACCACCTGATTATATCCACTAACATTTTTTATTTGCTTTTTTCATAATTTATTGAAAATATAGGCAGAAAGCAGACATTTTTTACCAATTGTTAAAAAAAGTTGTTACCAAATTACCCAAAACTTTATTCTACTGTATGGTTTTCACTAACATGCACCTCTAATCACATTTAGTTGTGATGGTACAATGCCCTGGAGCACATCTTCAGAAAAATGTAAATGAATAAACTACTGCAAATCAGAGAAATCAGACTGGGGAAGAGAAGTAACTCTGAAGATACATTTTGGGAAGAAATATTTAACCTTAGTGCTTTATATTTTGGTTTGCTGAGGTGTAAAAATTAGCTGTTGACAAAGCCAACTAGCATTCTTCATTATAAAGTAATTATTTTTTGGATCGTCTCAGTTTTGTTGATACGCCATGCTGTTTTTAAACACTGAGGTTCATGGATTATAAAGTGTTGTCACTGTAATCTGTTGATTGCATCTTGATTGCATTTTAATCACTTTTCTTGTGACATTTATCTTGGAGTTATAGGTGTAAAGAAAAAAAACTGTGCAAATCACATTCACAGGTGGGCAATTTTTGAAGGATTTGTCATATTTTCAAATAGATTCAACTGGGTTCCTGTGCAAGAATGGCATGAACAAGCAAAGATCACTTTTTTCAAATACAGATCACTTCTGACCACTAAGATACCTTTCTGTATCTAAAGAGAAAGCTACTTGACTCGTAATGTGTTTTGGACACTGACGACGATGAGCTTTGAGTGGAGAAAAACCTCAGCTGAGAAATTCACTTTTCCAAGGTGGTAGTTTTCACCTCCATCAAGCCTACTTTCAGTTTCTCTTTTTGTTCTCTTTTCTTGAGATGGTCAGTATTTGGCAGCTTTCACTTTCAGCATTGAGCCATTGTGCTGAATTCTCATCAACTCCTTTTCCAGCAGCCCTGCAAAGAACAACTCCCCAAGCCCTGAACCATCAGCCCAGGAAAAAAGTTGGGGAATTGCAAATTTTTAAAGGTCCCATTTCTATAGCTTGCTTCCTTTGGGAGAAAAGGAGCTCTCTTTTTACTGGCAGATTTTCTTTCCTTTCCATTTCTTGTGGTGCCTAATGGGCCTTGGTAATTTGAAATTTGCTCTTGTTTCTTTCTTTTTTTTATGTCTCTGCTTCTAAGCTTCACTTCGTGTCTTTAAACATGAGCAAATTGGGTAAAAAAATTTTAATTACAAGGATTAAAAACGAACCTGCTATCTTCTATGCCTAGTAGTTCAGTGTTCAGAAAGCAGAAGAAGAGCGACACTATGGTGCTTGTAATTAAATAAATCAGACTCAATAAGTTATGCACTTCTTGTCACAAGTCCACATGAAGGAGAGTCGGTTCATCTATATTTTACTTTAATTTAGAGTTGGTCAGGTTACCGCTGTGGTTTGCTGACTCCTCATGTCTTCATCTTCTCATCTCTTCACATTCTCTCGTCTGTGACCCAGAAATTATTCAGTCTTAGCTAAATATCTGGAAAGATGTCTGACTTACTAAAATACATCTAGTAAAAAAAACAAAAAAAAACCAGTATTAGGTGAAAGGAGCTTTTACAAAGTGAGTATACACAAATGTATCCTTCGGAGAAGTTTTTTATTTAAGTCTTCTTTAAAACAAAGCTATTTTTCATTCATTTCCAAGTTTCATTGATTTCCTTTCGTTTATATTTCACTTTGGCAGGACTGAGGTGCAATAAGAGGAAACAAGGATGCACAGATTGAAAAGTTTCACATTGGGACAGCGTTTCGTTTAAATGTTTCTGACTTCCAGCCCCCCATCTCACTAACAATTGGAGTGGGTTGTCATTTGTGCAAATTATATTAATTCAACAACAGAAACATTAGTATTTAGTATTCATTTAATTTCTAAGTGTCATTAAATTTACTGTCCAGAAGACAGCATATCAGCTGGGAAGTAATACTTTAAAGGAGGATGAAATCTATAATCAGTTTTGTTTCCACAATGTCAAAATTGGATCCTAGGCTGTAGCTGCAGTTCATGAGTCTTTTTCATCCATTCAAACAAGCCTTTTCTGTCAGTTGGTTATCTGAATAATTTGCTTGCACTGTATATCTATTTCCATGTAAATCAAGCAGGGAGATCTATATCACTGATCTAACGTACAGATGAAACGCTGTGCAAAGGTAGGATTTGTCAACTGGTAACTTCACTGTAAAATAAAAAAAAAACAAACCACCATAATATGATGTCTTTTTTTACCTAATTTGAACCGTAAACAGTGTCCTATAGGCAAAATCCAAAATAAATTAAATGTTTAACACTTATACTTAGCTTCACAGCTAGTGTGGGGAAATATTACTTGATATCAAGCATATAAAAATATCCTGCCTCTCCCTTCCACTGTGATCACAGAGACCACTAAGCATTTTTACACAGCTGATCTGAAACAGGCTGGTCTGTGTCATCTAAATGAGCAGATTCTTGTTTGGCTTTGTTGTAGAGTGCTTTAGAGCACTTCCTCTGCTCCTTTTCTGCTGTGGCAATTACCAAAACAAAGGTAATAAAATGTGAACCTACTTCTAGATGGAAATGATGGCCGCCTGTACCCAACCTGGACCATTTTATATATGACAAATACTGAATTAGTGTTTAACTGTATTTCATATTCAAGATTGTTTTAAAAGTCATTGCAAACTGCAATACACATAGCATAAATATGTGGGAGTTGAGAATTTTGGTTCTGACTAACGGGATGTTAGCACAGTAGTGTAGTTGTTATCACTGTCAGCTCACAACAAAGTTATCTATTCAAATGTCAGCTGGGGCATTTCATTATGAAGTCTATATGTTCTCCCAGAGTTGGGGATTCCAAAAAACATGAAAAAAACATGATAATAAATTTTTCCAAACTGAGGCTGCTCATAGAGCCATCAACATCAGGTAAAATGTTAATTGTTTATAAGCTTCCCACAGAACTCCACTTCAAAAAAAAAATCTGAATTATTACTTTAAGTGGTCAAAACTATACCGTGGTTTTGATCTGCTTAATTAAGAGAGGACACAAACAGTTGTTACTCATATTTGTGTGGCTTTCATAAAAAAAAATCTTTGTCAGTTTATTTTTCCATTATAGATTTTGATAAAACTTGGAATCATGTTTTTGGACAGCACAGAGTTTCAGGTCCTATATTTATGGTATATTTAGATTTCTTTGATCCTAACACAGATCTGAAATATTCATGCTCTGTCTTGAAGAATAAATGTGTCCAAACAGGCTTTGAAGCAACCTACAAATGGAAGTGTGCATGCTTGTATTCTCCTTATTTGTTAAGGATTCCAGTGTAACCCAAAAAGTTGACACAGTTTCCCCCCAAAAAAAAAAAAAAAAAAAAAAGAAAAGAAAAAAAAAGCCCTACCTGCTAACAGCCTGTACTTGTATTGAAGAAAGAAAACAGGGTTGAGGTGTATGTTTTTCAGGGGTCATTCTCACAGAAGCACACTCCAGCTGAAACCCTGTATAATCTCCGTGAGGTCAGGGGTTATTGTACGTTCTCTTTTCTACTGTATGCGGACAGGACAGGGGGGGGGGTTTCCACAGCACAGTTCTCATCTTTGGATTGATGTCTTCTCTCTACACCAGCATCAATTTTCAGACACGAGGCAGAGTTTCAGGGTTTAGAATTAAAAACTGTTATTTTTTTTTCTCCCCCTCTTCCCTCCTTCTGTCTTCATGGTACTCTCTTTCTTTTTGACACACACTTTCGCGATCACACTCACACACAACAACTCCCTCGCCACGGCGTGCCGGGTGACTAATTTCTCCTGGGCTTTGGACTTCAGCATGACAGAGGGCGAGAAGGAGAAAATCAAAGAGAGAGCAGAGGCAGAGGGGCACTGTGAGCTCACAGGAATCTGCCCACATCGAAAGGAGCTCCATATACCACCTCTCATATTGCTTATTTTTGGTCTCCGCTCTTCCTGTTTCGTCTCATAAGCAGGTGCGAGTCCAGAGCGTGTGTGTGTGTGTGTGTGTGTGTGTAGCCTCTGTGGGATTGTGTCAATTTGATCACTGTTTACTCTCCAGTTTCAGGTACTGGAGACAAAACACAAGCAATGCGCGCAATGCTCTCATCTGTGAAGAAAAATTGAAATCTAAGTGTGTTGTTTTTGAATCCAATTTGAGCTGTCTTTGCTGGATTCTGTAGAGTGGAACGGCTGCCAATCAGCGTTGCTTTGTTTACTCTGTGCATCCTGCTGACAACAGGGCGATACAAATATCAGCTGCTGTACTGTCACAAACTGGGCCTTTGTACAGTTTCATAAAGACAGAGCAAAAATAGGACGTGCAACCCTAAAATAACTGTTGTTTGTTGCACATCACTACTTTGACAAAAACAAGTAGGTAGCTGATTTTAAATGGAGACTCATCATCAAACAACGGGATAAAGATAATAAAAAAACAAGAGAAAGGTGATAAAGCTTCTTCCGTTCAAAGTATTTGAGAAAAAACTAAAATGAATTCAAGGCCTAGCATGCACCCGCTTCTTCATGTCAGAGTTTTAAACTAAGATCATCTTTTGAGTAGAAATGATGGAATTGGAGCTGTTTTGGTGAAACCTTGTACATGATGTTATGTGCAATATTGTGAGATGTTAGTGCTCAGGGTACTATGTGTGTTAAGGATAAACTTTTAGCTCACTGTCTTGAAAAACGAATAAGTCATACCCAATTTTGCATTAGCTGCTGATAATTAGCTGTCTTGAATTAGATTAGCTCCAAACGTTAATCAGTTATAGATGCATATTTGATGAATGTTACCTGAAGGTTTCATTAAAATCTGTTCAGTGGTTCATGAGATATTTTGCTAACAGATGGACATCTGTTGACTCCAATAGTTAGTGGCAAAGTTTTAAAAACAGATCTGGCACAATCAGTGCTCGGCGCATGTGTTGTGAATGACTCTCAGCTACTACCACACTAAATTTGAGCTGAGTAACTGTGAAATCTGCTGAGGTATAACCAGTTTGGTGTTTGATAAAGTTGCTTACCTTTAATGGGCTTCACTCTTAAAGTTAAATAATTGTAGATGTACATCTATTGATTACATCTAGAAAGTTTAATTAAAACTTGTTTTATGGTTCATGGGATATTTTGCAAACACCACAGAAAAATGGACACAAATGCACGCTCACAGACATGGGCCGGAACTTTATCACATTTTTGGCGACTATATAAATAAACATCATCTAGTTGAAAATCCTAGACTAAAAAACTTAGAAACATTAATGAACTTTATTAAACGAGTGTGCACCTGTTTGACTGATGTTGTTCTTTGTTCTTTTGTCTTTGTATTGTGATGATTGATATAATTGCTGCTTTGTTGATGCACTTTACACAGATTATTGTCTGATTTATGCAACATCTTTGCTCAACTTTTTTTTCTTTCATTTTCTTCTTCATACATTAATAATGAGATACGATGTAGATATCAAGATAAATAAAATTGTTGGTTTGTTTTTGTTGTCTGGAAGCTCTTTTTGTGTTTTGCATTTAAACTGAACAGTTCTTCGAGCCTCATTAGCTTCACCCTACACACAAAAAAATCCAGCACATAAAAAGTGAAGCTGGATCTGTTTATTAGCCCTGCAGTAATTTTGCATCTGCAGTTGCAGCAATCAATCTGTTATTCTTTAGTTTCTCTAACATCACTGTAATAGTGTGCTTGTGTTTAGGCCTGATATAATATTTACCTGCTCTGTAGTGGATGGAAGCAGGATCAGTTTAGGAAATAAAGCAGCAGACGCAGATTAACAAAACAAATTTATTTTCACTAATGAGAATTCAGCTAAATGGCTGTCATCACCAAAACAGAGTAAGACATACACAATACATTAAGTAATAAATTAAAGGCCTAGCATTCCTTGAGGGAATGCATATCACCCGCTGCCTTTCATGCCAGAGTTTTAGACTAAGATCATCTTATGATGAGAGCCATTTTGGTCAAATCTTAAAAATAACATTGTAGACAATATTGCAATATCTCAAAAAAGGTAAAATAAAACAATTTTAAAATAATTTGATAAATACATTAACGATTTGTGTTTTCATTTCTTTTTACCATTTGTGTCAAGTTACTACATTTACAAAATCCTGGTAACAGACAAAATGTTAAAGTTTTTTTTAAGAAGAAGAAAAACATTAGAGAAAGACAAGGCATTTAAGACACTTAAAGTAAAGGTTTTTGAGAACCTAAACATCATAAATACTATATGTGTGATATTTTTGTCCTGTTTTGTTTTGTGTTTTGTCCTGTATTGTGAAATCAGTCGGCATTTAAAGAGTTCCACACACTGATGAGATGAAGACTTACATGTTTTCCTTTCGATACAGAAGATCTTGCTGCGTCTGGATTAGAGACAAAATGATGATAGTTTTCCTCCCCTTCCTTGTTCATCTCCTAACACCTCTTCCCCTGGTCCTAATTCCCTTAAACATTTAAAACAGGGAGCTTAATTATTAATTCCCCCCAGTCGTCTGGTAGTCCTGAACCGGGCCTCGTGTGGCACCCCGCTGCAGGGTTTGTCTGGGTGGACACATTCCTAGGCTGCTCATTAATTGATGCCTCAGTTGACATCAGTGGGCTAATGCACTCTCACTTTCCCCGTCCTACTTGCTTTGCTGATCCTGCATGTCGTGAGGACTTTTAAGTGTGATGTCAGAAAGTCACACTGACACGGTTCAAAGGGTGCCTTCACCCCACTGGACCTCGGAGAGGAAATGTTAGACAATTCAACTGTAAATGGACAATGTAATTCACTTTTTAATATTCTGTCTCTCTATCTCTACACATGCCCTGGTTTAGTGTCTGGGCCTCATATTCTCCATCATTCAGCTCAGTTGAAGCAACTCAGTTCATAAAACTGTTTTCTTTTCTGCAAACAATAATGTTAGCAAGGCCACCTGTACACTCACACTCACAACCCATTCTTCCTCTATATGTTCTTAATCCGTTCAATAAACAATGCACGGTAGCGCTGTAGCTAACTGTGCCAGGCAATGATCAAGCTGATTCATTCATTCATTTCTCAACTCAGATGAAATAAAACATTTTATGATAGACGTCGGCAAAGAGCTGAGTGGGAGCTGACACTTTTGACTGCTTTGCTTATGTGTTATCTGCGAAGGAATAATCTGAAAATTTACAACCAATCAGAGCAATTCCTCAGTATCAGCTTGGTGTGCAAACGGAGGTTCCATGAAGTTAAACACAGGACTTTCTATCGCTGCCTATTTAAGAATTGTATTAATGATGATCATTTTTGGACAATAAATTGGTAACCAGTAGACTAATTTTAAAAATTCAAACTGTGTTGGATTTGTCTTCAAAAGATCTGTCTAATGGTGCAAAATATGTTGTGTTAGATGAGGTTATAAAAATCAGGTGGTCCTGCTAATAATGATTTTGACTGTGTGTGTTTGTGTGTCTGTCTGTTACCAAAATATTTCATAAACTACAGGACAAATTTTTGTGAAATAATTATAATAATTATTGGCTCTACATTTTTAACTGAATATTTTTTCAAGTGTGGCCAATTCAAGATGGCTGCCACCAAAATAGCTATAATTTTACGGATTTTACGCTAAAATTGGATGTGTATGACTGAGACATCTCACGATACTGCCTGACATCGCACATGACATTATTTTTTAAGTTGAAGCAAAAAGCCTACAACTCTAACATTTCTCAACATAAGATGATCTTGGTCTCAGTGGGCATTTCTTCAAGGATTTCTAGGCCTTAAGTTTTTATGAAAAATGGCCTAAACTTCCAACTTTCACACAAAGACTAGTGATACATCTGTTGAGAGGTAATTTTCCTCCGTTTTTGAGTTTTATCAGACAAATTAATAAAATGTATCACTTAGAATAGGCTCAATGGTCAAACATCTTTATCTACTCTAATGAACGCTTCTGAACAATAAACATCGCAGATCACAGAGATGACTTGAGTAAAATGTCAGCTGCTTTCCATGTGTGACATGAAACCTAACACAAAATATGAATCGTTTACCAGCTTTGTTTATATTGTCTCAACCTAACCTAACAGCGGGACAGAAAATATAATTTAATTTTTTTTTAACTTGAGCCACAATTGCAGTGCAGACATCTTTGTCAATACTTATAAACACATTTATTATTTTGACTGGATTACCCCCCCCCTCAAAAAAAAAAAAAAATCAATACTGATTTTAAAATCATCTTAAAACCTGCATTTGGTAACAAGTGAATTAGAGGTCATGCTGGACCAGACTGTGTAGTTCTGTGTATCAAGGAGTGTAGGTTTTTTTTATTTATTCATTTTACATTTAATTTAAATTGATTCTCAAGTTAATAGAATTGTAATAACATTAAAAACAAACAAAAATAGAAGAAACTGATATAATAGAACCTCTTGGTTCTCCACACATGTAGGGCATTAGGTAGGGAATATTTTATATCTTAAAAGTAATTGTAATACATGTGTTTGCTACTATTTGATTCAGACTTTTTAAACCTGCCATTTGTGCCTAATATAATTTCTAAAAATGCACTTTCTTGAAGAGATTCCTGTTTTGATTGAGAACACTTGACCTTGATAACTAGCCGTAGAAAATTAAGTCTTGAATTCCAAGTGTTTCTTTTGGTCTTGAATTACAAAGCCTTTCGGTACAGGGGCCTGTCATGGATGCCTGAGTGCCGGCCTGACCACTGTATTAGAACTGTGCAGGAAATCAATTCAGGAAATATAGAGGCAATTATTTTGTCTCCCACATTCGCTGACAAAGTAGCAACTAAGCAAGCCAAGAAGAAAATACAGAATTAAAGAGAAGAAAATAAATACGTCTGCTCTGGGGTTTGGGGACTGTATTGAGAACATGGAGGTAATTTTAAAATCCTGTATACCTCTGCAAAGCAGCTGTAATTAATGAGCACTGTGAGTGTTATTGATTTGCTGAAATCTGTACGAATATTGTTTTGCACGGTCGCGGCAACGTACTTAGAAAAGTATCAAATTTAGGTTGAAGACTTTGGGAAAAAATATGGAACATCACTGTGGAGTCTTCCTTGTTTTGTCTTCTTTTTAAATTTTTCTAAATTCTATTATTTGGAAAGCTGGTAAAGAGCCAGACATTAATGACTGCTCATTATTGCCCACCACCAAAGGTCAAGTAGCAACAATGTTTTTGCTTGTGCCTCTGTGCATGTGTCTGTGAGCAAAATGTCTTATGAACCACCGAATGGATTTTAAGGAAACTCTCAGAATAAAATCATTAATTAATTTGTTGTTAAATAACCATAGCCTGTGATGCAGTTGCAAGAAAAACAAATTGTATGTTGAATCTCTCATCTGAGAAATAAGAACAAAAACCTATTAGAAGCCCTTTAAATGTCCTTAAATTATGTGCAAAGATAAGACGACATGGTAAACTATTAGAGAAATGTTTACACCTTACACCAGAGTATAATCTTAGGACAATTAAACAGCATCAAAATATTTGATACCACCAAACCATACTTCACAAAGAAGACTGCCGCAGCCAATCAGAAAGACCGTGGTGCTAAACACCACCCCGCTGTGTTTCCAAGTGCAGAAATCTTTCATAGTATGTTTTTGTTCATGCAATCTTCAGAGTTAAAGAAGAACTGTCCGTGCAAAAAGATCCAGTTCATTTGGTTTTCCAGGTTTTTTTTAAATGTCAATAAGTGGAGTCTGATTTTGAAACCCATTTTAGTTTCTCTGATGCATAGGGATAAGTTAATAAAACAGTTGTTTAAACACTAAACACAACTTCTTAAAAATCATTTGACTATAACTAAACCTCTCCAATTATCCCAATACTTGCTTCATATTTAAAGAATTTTGAGTTTCAGTTTACAGGTTTGAATGTCACTATTAAATCATTTGTCACTGTTCAAAACTAAAACCTTTTAACTCCATCTTTCATTTCTGTCATTTGCTGTGCAAATTTTCGCATTTACTCTCTGATCAGATGTCAGGGCTTCATTAAGCTCACAGGTCGCTCCTCCAGTGCTTTCCAGCCTCTTATTTTCCAGTCAATGAGGTGTGCAAGGATCAGCTGTAAGCCATCAGCAACAGTAACCAAATGGAAGGGTAATAAAGTCCTACTTATGCAAAGATGCACAGCTGCCGTTTGTCCATTAGCATTCAGGAACAACTCAAACCTCATAATCTTTTGGATAATTAAAAACAGCACTTTTCTCCTTGTATGGCCTATTATCTGCAAATGAGCTCTATAAGATGTGAGAGGGAGACACGGGGAGGGAGTCGAAAACTTGACAGTTAACAGTTTGTTGAGACTTCACAGAATTAATGGTGTAAGACTTGACAGGCAGTAATTCTGCAGTAAGATATAGCATGTTTTTGTCTGAAGGCCCCTCAGGGACCAGCAAGACTACAGACTTGGACATGGACTTGGACATTTGCATTAAAGCAGTACTGAGAAAGCGTTTGCCCTCACAGCTCTGGAGTGAAGTGAGTAGACTTGGCTACAAGGCAGTTTTTTTTCTCCAAAAAGTGTGCTCTGTGACGGTGCATCATTCTGCCCCGCTGTGAGGAGAAGAATAATGTTCAGTGAAAAGAGAGAAAAATGGAACGGGTCTGGCTCACTGCTAATAAACTGTGATATGTTGTAGAAGCTGTCTCTTCCATCTGTTGAGGAAAAGAGTATAAAAAAATAACTCTCGGCAGGGATGGTGGTCCGTGTGTGTCTCGCTCATCCTTCCCCTCGCAGGCATTTTGGTGTCTATGCAATGCAACATGACTGAACAAAGCACAACCTGCATTTCAAGTGTGCCACATATAAATAAAGGTTAATCAATTCAACTTATCCTGTCAGAAAGCCTTTGGTTATACAACACTATGCAGCTTCAACATCAAAAAACGACAGTTCAGTTATCTACTTCAATGTGTGCAAGTTTTATGTAAATTCTAACGCATGAAAACATACATACCATGAACAACGTGGGTCTGAGTGCAAAACTGTAACCATATATAAGGATTATTTGTGACATACAATGTATTTACTTTTACTTTAATCTGCAAATAAAATCTGTTTCATCTGCTGGTGTGAAGTCCCTTAAATTCCAGGACTTTGTATTTTGTGCTTTTCATTTATTTAATGCAACTGACCCAAACATTCAACCCAAATTAAACTTTCATTTAGAATCAAAACATATTCCAAGGGTCATTTTTCTGTTAGATTTTTCTGAAGACACAGTTTGTTTTTGCGGTTATAAGCAGATAATTTTGTTACTGCACAAAAGCTTGTACTGACCTTATTCACGCTTTTTCCTGCCACACTTTTCATTAATGCATTACATGTTCCGTTTTGTCTGTGGCGATTTAATCCAAGCACCATTTTCACATTGTACACAAAAAGAAAAAAAGTGTGAAAATTCAGTTACCTGATCAAGAGTTTCAAAAGCAATGAAAGTAAAATGTAGGTAGCAAAGACACTTTGCTGTGTTTATATTATTTTTAAGTCTGTGAGGTACATACAGAGCCAAATAATTTAAGCCGATGGCTCATTCAAGAGAGAAGGAGGGCCTCTAGTGAGCTCCTATACAACTGAAAAAAATCCTGTATATAAATTAAAGGACCAGCATTCTTTGAAGGAATACATATCACCTGCTCCATTTCTTGCCAGAGTTTCAAAGTATGATCATCTTGTTATGAGAACATGCAGACTCAAAGTTATTTTAGTTAAACCTTGTAAATGACAGTTTGCGTGATTTCATGTGATATTGTGTCACATGATGTGTTTGTGCTTGAAGTACAGTTTGTGTTAAAGATGAGTCTCTACTGTTACCCACTAAATTTAGCTGAATATCTTGAGTTATAGCCATTTACTGTACTGGGTAATGTAATAAATTGGATTGACTTCATAAGTTAACAAGTTGCAGAAGAAAATCCAATGATATTCATTAAAATCCATCCAGTAGTTCAGTGCTCAGAGTGTGTGTCTGGGATGACCCTCAGCTACTACCACACCAAATTTCAGCTCATTATCTGTACAACTGATTGAGTTTGCTAAGGTTGCTTTCTTGGTAGCCATCTTGAATCAATGCATGTTGTCCAACATTGAAATGTTTAGTCACACAAAGCAAAAAAAATCAGATTCAACCAAACTTTTGTAGCAGGGAAGGCAGACAAAAATATAAAACACATGAATGCACTGTTTGACATTTATGTTGGATGCCTGATGGAGCCGTGCAGTCGTGTTGCCTGCACAGTCGGGCCACATTATCTCATACATGACAATAGGTGACTAAGTGTGGAAGCAACGTATTGTGCTGCTTTACAAAAACATAACAAGGCAGACGGCACAGTGTAGAGAGAAGCAGCTACATAGACAGCTAATTTAAAAAAAAGAACGGATAATCAGCATCTATGACAATCTGATGTCAACTAGCCACGACTTCTATTGTCAGGAAACAGAATGAGGTAAATAAGAATAAAGCAGGCTGACACATCCCAGACATGATCAACAATTCAGTGAGATGGGAGTGAAATCAACACCAGTACAAACGGTGCTCATGTTGCTGCTTTTTTCTGCAAAGGATTTGAACAGCTACACAAGGGTGAAAAGTCTTTTTACAAATTTTATCACACATATATATATATATATAAGACTGGCACACACAGCTGTAACAGCAGCTGTCTGACATGCTAAAAATGCCAATTTGTAGTAAATATCTAAATAAGTCACTTATTGAGCAACAAATAGGGGAAAAAATTTGAAAAGGTTTTAGTAACCATGATTTAAAAAAGAAATGAATTAATGTCGTTTATAAGATTTGACTTAATGTAAAACAAATTCACATCTGTTCTCTGTGTCTGTTTTTATTGAAAACTTGAAATATTTTATTTATTTTACTTAGTTTTACTAAGTTTTTTTTAACAAATCTTGTCCATAAATTGTGCAAAGTAGCTAAATTTATAGTTATGGAAAAAAATAGTTTGTTTTCTGTTTTATTAAGATAGATTTCTTCTCTTACTTATATGCATTGTTTAACATTTTTATTTTTTTTAAGTAGCAGTTATTGATGCACTTACTTTTACTAATTGTCTTTAGATAATGAGTACTTTTTAGATGATGCTAACTTGACCTTTTATCTCTCCGAGTTTCTTGTTTGCCAACAATTCCTGCTTTAGATTTTTCTTCCCAAGTACACTGCTGCATTGATTAAGTGCATCATTTAATGTGGATGCACATGTTGTGTGTTCACTGTTAGCGTACGTGAATGTGTGTGTGTGTGGGAAGCACGAGGCTCTGCTTTCGAGTGCCCCGGCAGTTGAGCTCTCTGAAGGGGGTGGAGCAGACACCGAGCTCAGACACACCTATTCATCACTCTCAAGCAGGGAGTTCATTAAAATAGCCCACGCAGCCTCCTCCGTGGCTTCTGAGCCGGAGCCAGCCTTCCAAGCCCAACAAACAGGGTCACAAAGTTCTCTCACCACACACTGATAAAGTTCAACATTAATGAATAAGAAAAGAAACAAACAGGATAAAACAAAATGTTTTGTATTTACATGGGAAACTACAGTCAAAGCTGCATCACATTAGTCTTATAGCTCAAAAACTCAATACCAAGCACTGCTGTTTCTGTTAGGATGATGACTTTTGTTTTACTGACAGTAGCATGGCTATGGATCAAGACAGTATAACAGGAAAACATCCCTCCCAAAAAGAAACAAAATAAAATGTTCTTACTAATGTACATTTATTAAACTCCAGCAAAGCTCTACTAATGGTGATCAAAGCCTACTATGTTCTGTTAAATGCTTTAAAATGACAGTGAAACATAAAACTCCTCTTCATGAGGAGAACTTCTGGCTGGTAACTCTCTAAAGCCCTCTACAGCTGGAATTTATTGGTTTAATTAAAAACCTGTAAAAGTTTCTTAATTAAACCATTAAATTCTAGTTGATGAAGAGCTCAGATAGAAAAAAGTAACAGACTTGGACGTGTAGTTATACTTGGTCTTTGAAAATTCTTATACTTATTCTTTTATTCACATAAAAAGTTCTTCATACCGAGACCATCACTGATGTCACTTCTTCATATGCTTTTTTTCACAGCAGAAACTTGTTTTTTTATATGCTGATGTGTTAATATGGAATATGTGATGGAGGATAAACAGAGTGGTTGACAGAAAAACAGAAATAACATTCATATACTTTATGTTTCTCAGTTAGTTTTGGCACAGCATCAAGATACATTTTAGATGATATGCAATTATTTTCTAAATGTGATAAAGTCTAAGAAAAAACAACTTTGAATATCTTGAAAAAAGGGGCACTGACAAGTAAAACTGTTGTGATTGGTACGAGATAGTTTTCACATGCATCTGTAATTGTAATCACACCAAACCCCTTCAAATTCTTTTTTAAAAGTTTGCAGTAATTATATACCATTCCATTGTTGAAAAACATAGCATTACAAGAAGATGATTATTGAGATAAACTGAGATAATCTTATGATGAGGAAAGACGAAGTTATAGTTGTTTTAGTCAAACTGTGTAAATAACATTATGTGTGATCTTATGCAATATTTGAAGTTTATATTTAGCTTATCTCAATCTCAATATCTGTAAAATAGACTGAGTTATAGCCATTTTTGCATTGATGTTATTAAGTTATAGATGGAGATCCAGTGATTATTTTCTGAGAGTTTCACTAAAATATGTCCAATGGTTCATGAGATAATCTGCTAACAGAGAAAGATGGTTGATTCCAACAGTTAATATCAAAGTTTTAGGCAAAAATACTAAATTTGAGCTTGTTATCTGTAAAACTGCTGACTCTTGTGTTGGTTAGGTTTGATGAGCTGAAGTGAATTGACACCAGTAAATCTGTTGTAGATGTAAACTAATAATTAATTTCTGAAAGTTTCATTAAATTCCACCCATTGGTTTATGACATATTTTGCTAACAGGCAGGCAGCGCTCACTGGTGGTGACAATGTTTAATAAACAAATCTTGCATGATCAGTGAGTCCTCAGAATGTGTTGGGATGATTGTTTTTCTACCACACCAAATTTTATCACAATATCTCTTAAAAATTGCTTCAGTTAGTTTTTGTTTTTGCTAAGTATGTTTAACTGTGGTGGCCATCTTGAAAAGGGTTGAGTCCTAAAGGTAATCAATTGAAGATGTAGGTTCAGTGATTACTTTATGGCAGTTTCAATAAAATCTATCCGTTGGTGTATGAGCTGTTTGGCTAACGCTAGAGACAAATGCACACACACATACACACATACACACACCAACACACACACAGACACAAAGGCAAAAACCTTAACACCTTTAGTGACAGGCGATAATTATTCAAAATCTGTAAGATGTCTTGGTAAGCTGAAACCAAACAACCAACCAGAACAGAACATTTGAAGCTCTTTGAACTCGTCTCTGTTACTGCAGAGCTGTGTCGCACAGTAATTTCCTGTTCACCCCCGTGCAGCCCAGTTCACACGGTGAGCCAACCAAACTCAGACAGCTGGTCAGATTTTGTTGGACTTCATGCGCTTTGTGACCAATGGGCTTTTGGTTCTCGCCGAGTGCAGCCAGGGTGACCTCTGAAGTTATTCCTCAACCATTTCTAGAACTCATGACAGCTGCACATGAATCATTTGGCTCTATGAGAGATAAGTGGAAGCTGAAATTAGGTTATATAGATTTTTTTTTTTTTCAAATAGTTGTCAAAATTCATTAGCTTGTCTCTTGTGTACGTGTAAAGTTTAGGTCTATATATATACAGTGGGTGTTAGATGCTATATTGTTGTTTGGTTATGTGTGTGTGGGGGTGGTGCGCCAGACCACATGTGGCATTTAAATGGCATTTTTTTGCAGAAGCAGGTGGCTGAGTGTGATAGATCATAGATGTCATTTCTGGCTCTGCTTTGTTCTGTATTAGCACTACAGGGATGAGCTTCTCTCTGAGGTACTTCAGTGGCACACACATGCACACATAGGGCCATGCACATTCACACAACAAACTATCCTCATGCAAACATTCATGTTTGCTCACAGAAGAAAACACACATGCCGGAACCCACTATGATGAAGAAGTATTTTTATTGCTGAATTCTCTCAGGAACACATTGTTAGACCTCTCCCTCTTTTTAACGACCTGTAAAAGTCCACCAGCATAAAGAGCCAAAGTGAAATCCTGCTTGATCTGGAAAACATTTTGGGTAGATGAAAGTGGTGCTAACATTTCTTTGAAGAGATTTTTTAGGTTCTGTCCTTCAGTAGTTTTTTTTTAATTCTTTCCCAGAATGCATTTTATTTTACAACAACTTATCCCAACTGTAACAAATGAAACTAAGTGGTTATAATTATGGCCGTATCTGATTCCGTAATGATGTGTTTGCCTGTGTGCGCTCTCCTCGGGGTTCGTTCCAGTTCTCTTCTCATGCTGCTGCTCTTTATTCCCGGTGAGGAGAGAGGGCGTTTTTGAATGAGCCTACAGCAAACATGACTAAAAATAATGACTCTGTGGCTCTGTTTGAGCTTTGCTGCTCTTTGCCTTTCCCTCAGGAATAGCACTGTAAATACACACAGTGCTGGGGTCGCAGCGCAGCTCTGGGCTGTCTGCGTGCCTCCTCAGTCATTTTCTTAAAATATCCAAAAGCTTTATTGATCTGGCCTCTGTCAGGCGTGGATGCACGCAGTATTTCCGCTTCCATTTGGTATAGAACTTGTGCAGTTTTTGTGAACCTTGTTTGCCCAAGCTTTTGCAAAGAGTGAAGAAAAAAAATAAAAAAATCAAGCAGAGAGCCGGGTGCAAGCAAGCAGCAGAGAAAGTGTGCTAAATGATTATTATTAGCTTGCAATGACATCATCTCTTCAAGGGGTTGCGAGCAGAGTTTGAGAACAATCACTCCAAAACATGTGATTTCTGCTTATGCAGCTTGTTCCAACACCACTCCCCCACTGCTCTATTTATTTTAATCAAATGTTTACAATACACAAACAGCTTGGAGTTCTGCGTGTAATAATGACAGAAAATTGAACTTGGTTTGAAATTATTGCGCTGAATAAACATTAATTAGTTTGCTGTAAGAGGTGATAGATACATGCTGTCCAATCACAGGCGGGAGGAGAAGCAGCAGGAACTGTGGATAATTGAGCTCCTGCTGTTTGTTTCTCAATTGCTATAACTCTTAATGCCATCGTTTGCTTTCTTTTTTAAATGTAAAACCTATTTTAATAGTTTCTTTTCCTCTCTTGTCTTTTTCACTATCTCTAACATACCAAGTTTACATCTCTTTATATCTTTACTTATTCTGTCTTAACTCATCCTGTTTTTTCTCTTTTGGTCTCCTGATACCTATACCTTTTTTTTTCCCCACACATCCCTAAATTTCTGCTTCTCCCATCGACTCTCTTCCTGTCTCTATTAAATTCTTCATTTTCTGCGTCACTTCACATGCTTCTTCACTCCCTCTCTGGCCTGTCAGCCTCCCTCTGTGCCCTCTTGAGTATCACTGCTCCAGCTTCTCCCACCTGTCTTCCCACACATGGCCCTCTCGTCTCCGCTTTAGTGTGTTTACTGTTCACTGGTGCTCAACCCCGAGGAGGCTGATACACTTCATGGTGGGATTTGGTCTTCTGGACCTAATTTGGTCAACCAGAACTAATCTAACATTGACCACAGCACTATTTATATATTAAAATAAAGGCCTAGCATCGCACGAAGGAATACATATCGCCCACTGCCTTTCATGCCAAAGTTTCATACTAATATTATCTTAAGCAGAGAAATGACAGAGTTGTAGCCATTATAGTCAAATAAAAAAAAAAACAACTTTATGCGCAGTCTTATGCGATCTTGCAAAAATGTCACCCATTACAGCATGACTCTCATCTACAAATACATCAAAGTTACAATCATTTTTATGTTGGTTAATGTTGATTAGATGTGGCAGCCATAATTGGATTGACTAATTCTAATTGTAATCATTCACAGTTTTTAAAACTTTCTTATGTGGATTATTTTCTTAATGTAGTTTGTAAACTCTGATGAAGTAAAAACACAAAGATTATATGATAAATTTAAGATCAAGACTGAGATCAGATCACCACATGTTTCCAGAGATTATATAAAAACTCAGAACTGTTTTTTTTCTGCAGCTCTTTTGTGCTGTTTGACTCAGCGTTCACTGTAACTAAACTACATCAGCTCTGATCTTTAATGTTATCACACAATTTTATTTTGTTAAATGTCCTTAAAGGCACCTGCAAAAATCAAAAGAGCAGTTCTTTTTCCCATTTTGAAAAAAACAATTCTTCAAATAATAATTAAATATTTTTTTTTAATTTCTTCTCATTATTAAGTCACCATCTGGTTTATTCAGTTAGTTTTCTGTTTTTAGCTCTGGAAAATGAAAATCTGTAAATTGATGAACAAACCACATGTTAAAATGCATCATTAGGAGCCTGAAACAGCTGTTGAGCCCAAGCTGGATTGGTGTACGCCACATGTGAGCAGGGTGTGATGAAAAGTAAAAATTTTAAATGCTGTGAGAACCAGATGCTTAAAAATGTTCAGCACCTGCACAAAAATAGAAAATAGAAAAAAAAGGATAATTTGTATTTGTATTGTATACTTATGGTCACTGATAAAAGGACCATTCAAATGGGCAGTCCAGCACTTTCAGCAGCAGTGAACCACTTAAATTTTTATTTTATTTTTTTTGCTCAGCAAAATTTGTTTTTTGTGTCTATAAAAGCTTCTGATGTTTGCAGAGGAAGCAGGATTTGTCACCCAATAGGCCCAAAAAGTAAAAGATATTTGTATACAGTAGACATAAAGTAGTGGATTTTTGACTGAAGGAAAATATGTGAAATATTGAAGTCAGACAGCCTGGTTGAAAGTAAGGGAGCAAACGTCTATGACCTTTCCTCAAAGTAAATTTGACGTTTTATGCCAGTGATCATTGACTTATGGTTCAGATACAGTCTGTGATTTTATTCCATCTGATCTGCAAACTATTAAATCTTTTAAAAATCAAGATACAGTAATCAGTTTGTTTTGTCACAACATGTGATTAGACCTGATACAGACACTATCGCAGCACAAAATCCTGCCAGACCCCTCTGACTGTGTGAATAGTGCCCATAGTAGAGGAGAAGGGCGCATACATAGGCAGCAAACTATAAATTTGCCACTGGTTGCTGAAAGACTACAAAATATGAAGAAAGTAGCTATCTTTATCAGCCGCAGCTTGAATACTTTGAGAAAAAATCTTGGTGTTACATTTATTGATTACGAGGAAGAGTGGAAAAAAAACAAACAACAGTGTATGTTGAGAATACCCTCAGAGTTC
This sequence comes from Kryptolebias marmoratus, assembly GCF_001649575.2. Lineage (NCBI taxonomy): Eukaryota > Metazoa > Chordata > Actinopteri > Cyprinodontiformes > Rivulidae > Kryptolebias > Kryptolebias marmoratus. The sequence goes on along the minus strand of NC_051433.1, from coordinate 6,753,573 downwards.
AAAGATTTTAAGCTTTCAAACAACAGCTGCCTCCCTGTTTATCTCAGACTGGGTAGAGCGGTGTGACCATCTAATGGCATCCTGGAAGAGAGTTGCACCAAAAATCATAAAAATAAAAAAACCCAATTAATGCTGCAGAGTGATCGACTCACACACAAACTCCACTGTTTGTGTGTGAGTGGTTCCTTTTGATTGGACACATCAAGGCTGAAACTAAACATGCCCCACACCCATTTTAGCTACGCAATTTTTGCTACAACAAACAAAACAAAAACTGATTCAGGACTGCGTTTATTACATGTGATGGCCTTCTTTTTTTAAACAAACAAACAAACAAATAAACTAGTGAAACAAAAATGTGTGCTGTCTGCACAAGACTTTGAACAACAACAAAAACTACCTTTTGGACTTCTTTCCTGTCTTTTGACAGCAGCTTTAGAAATAAGGCAGGGTAGCAGATATAAATGGTTGTGAGAGGGCAAAGAGTAACACTTGTCAATTATGTTTATCATTGCTTTCAAATCCTTCTTGTCAGCTGAGCTGGTCGGCGCTCATTTTTCTTGTATTGTAGCTGCTTTCTTGTTATATCTCCCATTGCAGCTGAACAGCTTAAATGAAAGAGACATGAAAGAAAGGGTTGAGTCGAATTATTGAATATTTGCTATAAAGTAGTCTGACTGATAAAGTAATGAAACAAGGTGCCATGAAAAATACTCACAATGGAATCACAATAAGTTGACACAGTTAAATCTTGTCAGTTATCTATAGTATTTAGCTTTTTGAATTAAATTCTAAATGTTTCTCTTCTTACAAACTCTGCTGCTAACCTTGAGAGAAAAGCTAAAAGTTTAAAAAGGAATTTTCAATTCAGGGATTCCTAACACAAAATACACCTGCATTAAAACTCGGGTTGGTCGGGAAAAGCAATTCTGTCACACCAAAATCTGTGTGATTGCAGTTTTAGCCTCGACAACAGCTGTCCTTGCTATGCCTTAACAAGCAAGAGGTAAATACCGCACACCACTGGGGGTTGATTGAATATGTTTATGTAATTTCTGTCTAGAAGCAAGGCAGACAGCTGGATGTGTGATTACCTGAACTTTACTTTCAGACTGGGAGATCAGAACAAACTGTGACCTCTGAAACGCAACAGAAACAAAAATGTAGATGTGCTTTGATGGTGCAGAGATTATGCTTCCTTTCTGTCTTTGATCCTTTCTGCAGCATAATAAATCTCCCTCGCGTCACTTGTATCATGAATGCCTCCTCCAGATAATTCACCGCCGCAGATGAGATCTTCTCTCAATGCTCTCTCAAGCAAGACCTACTCCCTTTAACAGATTCTTCACACAGAAGATAATCTGACAATAAAAGCAGATATTCATGGCCCAGTGTAGCATTTTGTCCAAAGATAAAAGCTTTCCTCCCCTGTATCTCACTATTCATCAACACAGAAGAACATGGAGTGAAGGCAAACCCCATTTTCTTCGGCACGCCGAGTATCTGCGCAGTGCAGTGAAGATTGTGTCATTTGTAATGAATAGCCCTGAGGTAATTAGAAACATGCTCCTCTTCCAGGAGAAAAACAAGATTGTGAAAAAGTGATGATGAATAAAAAAAAATAAAAAATCTGAAATGGATGATAGCAGAATGGCCCCTCCTGGCAGAGAAACTGAAGCCAGGGCTGCATTGTTGATAACAGTTTGGCAGAGGGAGCAGGGGATTTTGCCAATTCATTAAGCAGTCTTGTAAGGAGGCTTCACACAGTCTCCAGTCACACTCCAAACATCACCTACTTGTCTTGCTGCTCATAAAGATGTTTGAATGATGTATTTGTGTTGTACTGTGATTGTGCATGTATAATCCCTGTTTTTAACTAATTTACTGAAAGAAACTTAAAGATAAGAGTAATTCAGAGTAATTAAGAGCTAAGATGAGTCCTTGTATATCCTCCTAACTAAAAAAAAAACACTTACAGAAAAGGTTTTCTTCTTACAATTTCCTATTGCATATTTTATTTATTTGAAAATACAAATATCTAGAACAATTGGGACTTAATGGATATGGTGGTTACATATAGTCCATGACTTTGAGAACACTATAGATTTGGTATCCTAACTGCTAGTAGTGTAATGGTACATCTAATCATACTGAAATCATACTGAAAACTTCAGTTTAACTCCAGTATGTCTGTACTGAACAAATATAGTGTTATTATGGAGAAAGATAAAACAAAAGTTGTACGTTGGCATATATATATATATATACATACGCTGCTACAAACCCTATAGCTATAGGGTATATGAAATAGCTGTCTCCCCGTCTTGATTACTTATACACTCACTTGAAACACAAAGAAAAAAACAGACTAAAGTGCGAATCCATCTGCCTGTAGCATTCAAACAACCACTTGATCACAATCCAAACCAGGCCAAACAAACGCCATGAAACTTTTTAGAGCAGGCTGCCAAGGTGGGTATGAAACAAGTCGAGGTGGGTACGATGTAGGCGGAGGTAGACAACAAAATGTTGTGCATGGCCCAGAATGCAGTTTTGATAAAACAGGCTGTGATTTTCAAAAAGTTGTTGTGCAACTCATGGCCTCATGGATTGCAGGTCACTTGGTCAAACTCACTTAGAATTCAGTGAGACTGTAATTAAAAATTGATCTATTTTCTCACAATTTTCCTGCAATTAATATATACAGACCCAGTCTCCAACAGTTGCAGCCCAGTATGATACCACCTTCAGTTGCTAAATGCTCCAGTTTTTATTACTTGGCTGCAACCTTTAACAGTCCACTGCTTGTACTCTTTAAACATACAGTTAGTGTTTAGAAGTATTTGCACTGAAAGCATGAATGCAACATCATGAAAACAGGTAAAGTACATACGAACAGTTATGCAGCAGCCAGACTGCTGAACATTGAGAAAGAACTGGCTGTTAAGCTGTGAAAAGATGTGGATTTATAACTGAGAGCAGCACCTTTCACATGTTGCATTCACACTGTCATTTGACAAACTTCACCAAAGGGTTGAATAAATCACCGTCCAAGCTGCTGCTTTGAGCTGTCAGGCTGTTAGACAGATTGATCCCACCTCACTTAAATGCAACATAAGCCACGGGCACATTGACAAGAGGAGGAGAGTCAGTCATCACTGACTGACATGAACAGAAAAGAAAAGATGCAGACACTAATAGAGAGATCAATAATCACCATTTTGAATGTGGACTCAAGTTTCCTGCTCAAAGATGGTCGACTCGATCTGTTAACAATCTTTTATGGATGTTTGGAGCCTTTAAAGCTGTAACATTTATTTAGATAAATACTCTTAGCAATAACATGTATTTTCTATTATCCATTTGAACACCCCCTGTTCATTTCATTTACCTGTGTGTGCTGTATGTTCTTGCAGAGTGAGATTGGAAAAGGCAGATTTAGATATCAAACAAAAGTTGCACCATGACTCTTGGGGTGTGTTGGAAGCTGTAGATTTATATCTTTTCTTGAACTAAATCCTTCAAGTGCAGCACAACAAATCGTGGCACGATTCAAAATGATAAACCTCAGAGATTGTAGCATGATGCCAGGAAATTGACTGAGAGATGATCAGTGATAATCAGCTACCAGGAATTAGTGAAAATTTACTTTTCTAAATAAATGCAGACATAAAAAAATTCAAATGATTCACTACCTTAGCATTGCATGGGTTACAGATGTTTTGTAATTTAGCTCTTGAGTGTAGTTAAAAAAATAATTTCATTTACAAATTTTAAATTAATAATCCTATCCTATTGTCATTCATATTTTAATTAATTTGTTATAAATATGTATGCACTGCATCTAGGGCCGTGCATTTCTGGTCTGTGGCAGATGTGATACGTATCTCGACACACTGACATTGTTGTAATTTAACAAAGATACATAAGCAGCAAAATCTGATACGATGTAATATGATTCAGCCTTTAATCATGATTTGATGAAATTCCATACAGGTTTGATTCAACACATTGCTATATAATACAACATTATTTCATTTACTGAGATTATTTACAACCTAATCAAAAATGACCACTCAAAAACAGGCCTTGTTTTAAAATTGCTTAACACTTTCATAAAACATAACTCACAATGAATAAATAATACACAAAAATAAGGATTTGTGATAAAATTAATAAACCTGCCAGCAGCAGATTTATTTAACACTGTCTTAGTAACTTAGGAGTAAACAGCAAAATGTAGTTTTTTTTCTCTACATCAAAAAGAAGAAAACCCAAGTTAACCTTTTTTTCCCTGGAATATTAGTTGCTTCACATTGCTTTAAACATATTTTCTGAGTGTTCGTTGCTGTTTACACAGATGCTGCTGTTTTTCTCCTGACCCCGTATGTGTCAGTAAAGAGAAAACTACACAGCTAAACAGCAGGAAGTGCAACCCGATGAAGAGCTGATGGCTGCAAGAAACGAACATAACCTAACATAACTTCACTTGGATGCCTGTGTGTCGAAACAAACCTGTTGATGGCTTTTAATTATTAAACAAATTTGATTTTATTTGTACAAAGACTCAATAAATTGACACATCTGGGTTTAACCCCTGAGCTGCATCGGTGCATGGCTGCTCGACTAATCTCTACTGATTGCATCGTACACGTGCACGCCCGTGGTAAATCTGCATATGCCTTGAACTATCTCATTCAATACAAACCCTAATGAAAACTGACAAAATTTCAGGCTGATTAATAAAAAACAAAGCATCTTGTCATCTGTTTTCGGTTTCCAGACAGCATCTTTTTGACCCACCTCGTTGTTGGTTTGCTTCTACATACAAATGTGTTTTGGGTCATGTGAAGTGCAGCTTTATTATTCAGATGATGTTCTAGCAGAAGTGTGTATTGTTTATCTGCAAACTCTTATCAGAGAGGAGGTGATTGTGTGCTGTTTTACATTGGAGCTGAGGAGCAGGAGAAAAATATAAAAGACAGGAGAGGAGCTGGATGTGAAATCTAATAAAAAACATGAAATGGAAAACACAAGTCGAGACATGCACATTTTAAATAAGCAGGTATCTGTGGAATATTTTATTCCTCAGAGAAAGCAAATATGCACTGTTTGTACTTTTTTATGTTAGAGAAAAGGAGTCTTATGTGCATATTTTATATTCACGCAGGCAGATTATTCACTTGATCCATGCTAATTCCTTTGGCGTGCTTTTCCTTTTTTCAAATAATAAAAAAAAATTCTCTCAGCAGGCCTTTCTATTCCTTATCTGCCCCCTTTGCTGCCAAACGGTGGTGCAGAAAAGAGGCTTATTTTTTTTTAGAGCTGCACTGCACATTTTTCCACTCGCAAGGTGATACTGTAATGCACAGGTAGCTAAACAGACAGGTGATGGGGAGGAAGGAGGCAAAGGAGGAGAAGGGGAAAAAAGAGAAAAGGGCAAAGAGAAAAGGACTGAGAGCAAAGGACAAGCATGGAAATGAGTGGAGAAAAAAGTATGAGAGTCAGCAGTGAGCAACATGTCTGCTTTCCATATACCTCTGCACACACAACAAGGCGAGTTACAGTTACAGTAAAACATTTCTTTGTGTTATTTTCTGTAGAAATGCTGTCAGAAGGCACAGAGAAAAAATATGTTAATACACCAACTAATTGGTAAGTAAGCTCATGGATCAACTTATGGTTTAGCATCTGTTAGCCTGGAGAATATGGTGTGTGTCTGTGAACCACTGAGATTATGCTAAGCATGCTTTATGCAATCCACTTATCGTACAGGCTGTAATAAAGTATTAACATGCATAGTCACAGGCCAAATAAACCCTGGCTGGAAAAGAAAGAATATTTTAGTCACACATGACAAGGTTGGTCAAAGACGAATATTTAAAAAAATACATTTCCTTTTTTAATTAACCACAGTAAATCATAAAACACAAAAAGAGAAAATAAGTGGTATTAAACCTGATCAGTGGTAACCAGCATGTGTTCCATTTTGTCTCAATTTTAAATGCTGCATATCCTGATGGAATGACAGATTCTCATGTGTGTATCCTTCTGTGTGAACAGAGGGATCTTTTTTTCATTCCTTGAAGCGTCTCATCCAAATGCTCAGAAAAAAGACTGACTTATTATCCTTATCTCTGCCTCAGATCATGCTCTCAGAAAAATGTCAATCATTAATGTGATTTGAAAACACATGTAGAAATAAACCTCCATTAACTTCACATCAGCTCAAATCAGCTGTCTCTAGTCTCCCAGCACATCCTGTTACATCACACACTTACTCTCCTGTTCCTGAAGATGAAAATAACTAAAAGCATTAAAAGACAGAATATTTGATGATGTTGAAAATTCTTAATAAGCAAGCTAAAAAATGTATGATATGTAGCAGTAAAAATGCATTCAAAAACATAAATAAATGGAAAAAAAATATTTGCATTACATTGAATACTATAGGAACTGAATATATATTGATTACTGTAGGTAAAAACACTCACTTGGAAATATGCTGTCATAACTATTATCTTTCATTTGACACAAGTTATTTTATCCTAATTGAGGCAAAGAGTAACTTTTTAATTAAGCAGCCATATTATGGTGGTCCTGAAAAGTGATACATTTGTTTTTTAAAAAAAGAAAGAAAATTAGTAAAATTGGGTTATGAACTGTTTAATGTTTAATTAAATTTTTAATGGATAGTGGTAAACTGAACTCAGAATTGTGGTGGGAAAAAAATTACATTAGAGGTAAATTTTCATTGAAGACAAAGTGTTTTTCATATACATGAAGTAAACACAATACAAGGTTTAAGGATTAAACAGATGTGTAGCTGGAAAAACAAACAAAAAACAGTTTTTGGTGAGGCCACTGAAACATTTTGTTCTAAAGCATATCAAGTTTGGACTTTGGAGGCACAAGGTCATGTGGTTTGACAAGCTTAGATTTGCAAGAACTTTCATTTATTTAGATGTGGAAGTGGAAAAAAAAGTGCAGGTGTATTCAAATTTCTTCTTTTTTTTAGCAAGTCATATAGTCACCACAGTTCATTGAAAAATGTAATTCTATCATTCTTTTCAAAATCTATGAAACTGAAATGTGGTTCATCAGGCACTGATTTCTGTAGATTATATTAAACGGATGCATTTGCACTTTAGTGGGAGTTAGATTGATATTCGAAGTGCAGCAAAGAAACTTTTAATTTCCTTCATATATATGCACTACTTTGTCTTAGAATCACAGTAAGAATTTAAACTAGGAGTACAAGTATTGTGGGAACAGTGAAACAATGAGCACAAAAACTCAACACTTCTCTTTACTAATTCATGCTCTCTGCTTCTCAGCATGATGCACTATATTTAAGACGTTATTTTTTGTGTGAAAGGCAGTAAAAACAAGACAAACCAACAAAGTCTTTAAATCTGTAACTCAGTTTACACCTTGGTGTGGTAATAAATATTTCCCTGGCATGTGAGCGAATGTACACCAACCTGAGGGCTCCCTGTCACTGGTAACCTAATGACCGCAGCTGTTGGTACTGCACACTGCTGGAAATCTGCTTCAGGCCATGAGAGAAATGCAAGACCAGATGCCATTCTGAACTCTGCAAGTTATATACCCACTTTATGTACTGTTTATAGTGACTATAAAGTGGCCATTGTTTTAATTGCAGGACAGAGCGAAAGAAGGCTAACTGTGTTTACTCTAAAACTATCTGGTCAATAAAAAGCCAAACACAGGAGCGTATAAATCAATTAGAGGATGTGAAAGTTTATTTAATATCACCTAAGCTTCCTCTCTGCTCCCGTCGACTCTCAGCTGTAACATTTTCTCTGTAAACAGTGCAGAAACGGGATTGATTAACACTTATTTCCAAAAACCCATCTGCTAGACCAATCAGGCTAATGCACGGAGCAGTCAGCGTCCCAGAGCAATGTTTAATCTGTCAGTTTACATAGAGGAGTACACACAGATAAGTACTGCACTGCAGCTGACACCAAAGGCCAGACAGACAAACACGAGTAGCAGTTTGAGGAATTAGTGAACGATACGCTAAAATGGACTTTAGATTTTGTGTTCAGTGGCTGGTGCTCTCCCTCCTCTCCCCTCGTCACCAGAAAGAAAGCATAGGCATCGCCCCTTAGGGATACTCTGAATGTGAGCAAAACTAAATGAAAACGAGCTAAATATAGTTAAAAAGGACTGGAAACACAATTTGAGTGAAAATCAGCTTTTGAAGTAAAGGCAGTGATGTTTACTGTAGTGGTGTAGCTTTCGGCAATGTTCTAATAAAAAAATAAGTTAGTATATTATCACCAGGATAAGAAATTTTACTTTTTAAATCATTTAGAGAGTGATTTACTATTTAATGTCAAACAAGATTTTTCAATGGCTGATTTTGAATTTTAAAGACAAGATCAGATTTATGCCAACTTATGAAACAAAATTGTTATTTTTGACTGTTAAACAGTTTAATATTCATACATATTACAATTTGCTAGATTTGAAAGGGGATTTTAAAAATCTTTCACTTAGTAATTTAGCGTACAATGGTTAAAAAATGTCTAAGAATGCAGGTCCACATACATTATTTATATTCACTCTGTAAATGTAACATTTTATGTAAAACCATTTAAATATGTAGAGCTCTCAAAAATAAAAGTTAAAGATTTAAAATGTTCACTGGTTGTTTGTTTAAATGTCGGCATGATATTCTAGTAAACCCCTTCCAGGTTTGCTGAAAAAAGTGCAGCTACTTTAAAAGACATACTAGATGTTGTGAGAGCATTGATAAAAAAGTGTAGTGTCAAGTCTAACAACACTGTGCTCCTCAAAAGGTGTGGCCAATGCCAGCTGTTTTAAAAATGCCAAAAACTGGCATAAAATTTTTGGCTGACCGCTCAGACAGTCCACCTCTAGTTCTGATCTTATTTGGCTGAGTCTTCTCCTTTTTTTTGGTTGCCAATGCATGAGCTGGCTAAACATGATGAGGAGCTGTGAGGGAAGATTTTATTTCCTAAACGGTGGTAAAGTATAGAAAAATATTGATAGCGGGACGAGGTATTACCTAAAAGCAGGAATAAATTGTGTTTATTATGTCCTGAATGTTTAACCAGATAAATGTGCAACGAAGAGAGAGAGAGAGAGAGAGAGAGAGAGAGAGAGAGAGAGAGAGAGAGAGAGAGAGAGAGAGAGAAAACATATCAGCAATAAAATCCAAGGTAATGCTCAACTTCAAGTTCATCATTTTCAGCAGCTTCAATGATTTTAGTGTTTTATTTAAGATTATGTTGTTAGCTGATATCAAAATAATTGGTTTGTATCAGCCATCAAGTTGAGGAAGGAGTCCACCTCATTCAAATCAGGTGTGTCAAAGCAGGGAAACAACTAAAACATGCAGGATAGTGTTCCTCGAGGACCAGGGTTGGGAATCACTGCACTAAAACACCCCTATTGAGCCAGTGCAATGATGACATTAGGACTGTTTCTTCCACTGTAATGGGCAGCAGTTTACCTTGTACTGCATATGTACATTTACTATAGTGTTAGCACACAGAGCTGGTCATGTAGATATTATTCTCAGGCAAAGGTCAGGATGAAACTGTTGCACCGCACTAAAGACTGAGCCCTGAGGTTTGATCTGGGACTGAGTGACTGACAATGTTTGGTTTGTCTGTTTGATGATTTGTGCTACTGATTTTGCTCATTTTAGGGAAATTTACCCACTTTTAACATAGATCACATAACTCTCTGACATAAGCTGCACAAACTCTATACTGGTTGCTAATTGGTATAAGTTAATTAACTGTTATCAGTGTGGCTGTCAAAGCTTAATAAAACAACATGCTTGAGGTCTGTGCTGTCTACAAGCCGGTATCGTTATTGGTTATGCATGTGCATGAGTTTAAGAGCAGAATTCATGTCAACAGCTCTGGCAGGTTGCCTGGATATCTACTTTACACACTGGTGATCACAAGGAAATATTTTATGAAACAGAATTTCTCAGTCTTGTGAGGGAACCATCCAAAGCAACAATGATTTCTCACATTTCTGGATCAGATAGCTTCCATAAATCTTTCTTATTAAAAAATGTCATTTCTACCCCACCCCGACTGCTGCCTTCAAAACAAACCTAATAACAAACAAAAAAAAAGGTAAGATAAAAAAAATACAGGTAAGACAAAATGAAGAAGAATAAAAATGATTCCAGAGACACGTGACATGTTGTCAAAAAGCCTCTGTCCTTGATCTAGAGATTAATTTTTCATTTACGGAATAAAATACAAAGCTGTGGAAAAGCCTTCAAAGAGTCTCATGGAAACTGATAACACAGCACATATCAGCATTCACCTGACGTTAGGTAGAATGCCATTATAATATGTGCTGCGCTATCATTTCAGGCCAAAAGCATTGAAAGCAGTTTTCAACCTCTGGGCCTTGAGCTTGCCTTGCAGGATGGCAGCTATGCCACCATTTATTTCTCCACAAAGTCAAGGTTGCAGGCTTTTCACATTTTAAGCACCTCCGCACACTAATGTTGGCTTATGAAGCTGCCATAGCTGAACAACGCTGTAATTAATTTTCACCATTTTCATGTTTGACTTTCCTAATTTAATGCCTGTCTGATTGGCACTAGAGGCATTACAGTAAGTGTCTTTTTGTAAAGCGGTGTCAAACGGTGTCCAAGCTGTAGGATTAGACCGAGACAGTGATAAGTGAGCGGGCAGGAGCTAATTAAGTGTTGCTTATGCCTCCGAACACAGTTTCACGTATCAGTAATCCGGTATGACCTCGGTCACTGGAGACCAGGGATTGTTGGCTCAGGCACAGAACACCCACTTAAATATAGAATGATGCAACAGATTTCACTGTGTCCATTAACAGATCATTTGACACTGTAATTAAAAACATCTCGCTCTGATGAATTAATCAATTCCCGCTTTGTAAGGTAAGCTTAGAGCTGTTTTTGTCCTATTGGGAAGTAATAGGTATGCAGAGTATTTAGATACTTTGGTGAGGAAATTGACAGGGCCTGGGCTTAAAGTGGTGCTGCAGCTGCTGGAAAAGGGCAAGGCAAAGTTAGAAAAGAGGAGTGAGAGAAAAAGGAACAACACTAGGAGTGGCTGCAAGTGCTGTATTACCAGCTACCTATCCGTTTATCCACAGCAGGTTGAAAATAGTGGATTTGATTCAAATGTTGGATCCAGTGTAGCAGATCTTTTGTAATGTTTTATTAAATTGGATGTAACACTGGGATACAATTGTTGCAAAAAGACTAAAGTTAGTCTGTACAAATAAAAATTTAAGAACATTGTTGCTGCCTTGGGAGTCTCAGACCATCAAAAATCCCTTCGAAAGCAAGGTGTATAATAATCTGCAAGGTCAGAAAAACCTGGCTTTTATAGGCAACTAAAGGATGGGCTCAATTTGAACATTATTAATGTAAGAACTCAACATCTGATGAGAGAACGGTGAGGACTTCTCTCCGAAATGAACATAGTCGCTTTTCTTCATGTTTCTAAAGATCTCATGGATAAGCAAAAAGGCTGTTTGAAAAATGTTTTGTAGTTGGAGGAGGCCAACTTGGAGAGGGTCACAGTTGACACTGAATGCCAACGATTATAAACTCATGCTTTACTATTGTTCCTGTGTAACTAGATCAAGTGGCTCATTTATTTAGTTTGTTTTGGCTCTGTCTACTTGTAGGACTTGGGTGAAAATTTGATTCTATTGTAAACGTTATTAATTTTGTAGGCGTAAGGAAGATTACGCCTTAACCTAATCACACGTTGTTTTGGGAGCGCAGGACTCAGAATTATTATTGTTATCAATTCTTATTTCTTTTCTTTTTTTATAATCATTACTAATTTAATTCACAGTGTTAAGCAGTGGTAAGCAATATTGTTATTTTCTATTTATTTTTCTGTTTTTATCCCCTGTAAAGCACTTTGTTTTTCTCTTGAAAAGTGCTCTACAAATAAAACATGATCTATTGATTGACTGATTACAAATATGATTGGAATCTTGATTGTAAGTGATATTGCTTGCTCAAAAGTTTGTTTAGACAAAGCATCAGTTTCTCAAGTGACTATAAAGGGAAAATAAACATAAACCCCATTCTTTCACTTGCATTTGCAATTGTGTGCACGCAATAAGAATGTGGCCTCGTTCATACCTTCAATTAGCTTGCGTAAACCAAGCTGAAGTGTGACTGCAAAATACAAACAAGACTCCCTGCTGGAAAGGCACAAAGGAGCAGCACAAACAAAATCTTTTGAAGGGCCTCTAAAAGGGAATAAAGCAGGGCTGTCAAAAAATTAAACTGGCTCTAGTTTGAAAAGAGATTTTTTTTAGCTCTGCTCTTCTGTCTCACCATTCCTCCTCTCAGAATACACTGAGCCCTGCCAAAATACTGCAGATCTTTCCCACCACGGCGGAAAACCTCACACAGAGTCTGTTAATGCAGCCTATTGGCTCACTCATTTATTCAGCCGCAACAATGGTCCCATCACAACATAAATTAGTTTATTTATAAAGTGACAGTTTAAGATAAAATCCATCTATACGTAAAAAAGTGAAGCTTCCTGAGATAAGCAACAGTATTCAAACATAGTGTTGGATTATATTTGCTCCAAATATAATCCAAATTAATTCTGTACAGTCAGATTCAGTAAGACTGGGACTTATGGTGAACATTGAGTCTGTAATGTTACTTTTTTATCAAGTTTAATTTTGATTTTAATAACACTGTCTCTGTATTCAAATGGGAGTTCTTACTTAGGGAGGTCAGTTTAATTATACCAATTTAATTTTCAGCTATATTTAAATGTATTTACAATAATGTCCATAATCCCTTTATTACATAAGCAGGAAAATCATGTCACATTTCCTGTCCCACATGAACATCCTTGGTAATTACTAAGATGCATATTTTAGGGACTACTGTCAAGACGGTTGGAATTTCTACTTGTTTTATCATTTCCACCCATATTTGAAGAGTACCTGTCTATTCATCATTGCAGTAATGCTGCTACAAATTTTTCCTTCTTTTTGCCTGCAGCAAATGGGCAGCCTGAAGTTGCTGCACTTGCTGGTAATTGGTTCATTTAAAAAAAGTACCATCAAAAATATAAGGAGAAAAAGTCTTGAGGAACTGTAAGCATTTGCCGTTAACCATAGACAAAGAAAAGATTGCCTCGACTGGGTGGGGAGTGAGAAAACAGGACAAAGACAAACGAAACCCAAAAGCGAAGGCTAAAAATGGTGAATTGAGACAAAACGGAAGACATTGCAATTAATGACACTTCAAACATATACATGTTTGAAAACAACAACAAAAAAAAAAACTGAAAGAAATTATCAGCATTCATTGAAGGAATGCACATTGCCTGCTGCACTACAGTCCAAACTTTTAAATGAGGATCTTGTGTGAGCTCTCAGTGCTCTTTGCATGTGATAGATGTTGGTTTGATCAGTTCTAGCCATGACTGTGGCGGCCATCTTGAATGAGGTTGACTTCAGAAGTTATTCAGTTGGAGATGTGCATACAGTGATTACTTTTTTTTTTAGATTTTTTATCAAAATCTGACTTCTGGTTTATGAGATATTTTGCTAACAGACATAAGCACACACAATTACATTATTTCCTGCCTTTCTTGGTGGTGATAAAGACAGGAAAGCAGGCAGAGGTGCTCAGTACATTCTAGGATGTCTTCCAGCAGCCTAGCCTTATAGGAGTACAATTAAAGGATTGGTTCAAGGTCACAAGAACCAACCCTACCTCCAATCTTCATCTTCAAGGAAAGTTTCAAAACTCATTTTAAAAGTAGAGGCAGTGCCTGCCTCCTGAACTCAAACTGGAAGCTGGTTTGAAAAGAGGAAACCTGATATTAGAATGCAGTTAAAAACAACACCAGTATTGGGAAATGAGATTTTTACACATTCAGATATGAAAAGAATAACAAATATTCCTCGAGTTTTTGGGGTTATCTTTCATCAACTTTTGTCCTGTAAACATGTCTGGTAGGATTTTTGGTTTTCAAAAGTGTGCTGTTTATCTGCTCATTTAATTTGACCAAAATGAAAGAGGCCAAGTCTCGCCAAAACACAGAATTAGACATGTTCAAAGCAGAGTATTAGTATGTGTGTGTGTGTGACTGTGGGGGAAAACAGCGACTAAGCTTTGCATGAAGTAAAACTAAAGTTCTAAATTGCTCTGAGAATTAGCTTGTCCAAACATGTCAGAGTACTCACTTAGACATCCAATTACAGCCACTGCTCTCCAGGGGCGATCGGCTGGAACAACTTTTATTAACTATTCTCTTATGAAAGATGAATCCAAACATTCTGCAAATCCTTGTTAGATTGGTGAGTGGTTGGGGTTGATCTCTAATCCCATTCAAAATGTTTTTTAAAAACTATTTTTATGCCACCAGTCACAAAAAGACTGAGTTGAACCCTCATCAGCAGCTGAGATGAAGAATTAGTTAAGTGGCAGCCTTGTGAAAATAAATAATAAACCACGTCTTTTTATTTTGCTTTATTTGTCATAAGTGTCAGAAAAGCTTCTCTTTGTACCTTTTCTACATTAAATTTTCATCTGAGCCTCCTCTCTGCTTCATGTTGCCACACAGCAGTTGCGTCAGTTTAGCTCAGTGGCCTTGTGCCCAAGAGATGCTAATTTTGTTTTACTTTTGTTGCCTGATTGCTCATGTTGTTTACCTGTCAGTAGTTTAGTTTATTTATTTATTTATTTTTTTGTCATGTACCTGCGTTCACCCTGTTTAAAACGCCTTGTTTTTCCATGCTGTAGACTGGGTTTCTCTTAATGCTCTCTCTTCCCCCATTCCCTTGCGTTGTGCTGCATTTTTATTATTTATGAATGCATGCAAAGCTTCTGCTGCAGCATTGCTCTAGTGTAAATAATGCATTTGGCTAGAACTTGCAGTTTTTCAAAGGTAATAGTTGACTTTTGGGTAGAGGAATACAGTGCAGTCTTGGAGCCCTCGTGAAAACTGGAACGAGTCCCAAAAAGCTGTCCTCTGGAGTCCCTGGCACATACTCTGTCCTAAAGGGGGCTAATGAGGTGCACTACAGTAACTTGAAGTTCTCCTTTTGACCTTACATTTATTGTGATGCAGAACAAAGTTCAGCAGTAGCAGCATGGGAATTCAGAACCTAAGTGGTAATAAGACTAGTGCGGCTGTTTTGCTTTCCTGGAAAGATCCTCTGCATCATTTCTACAAAAAAACAACAACATTCTTTTCTAAACAGGGAACCATCCCATTGTATTTTGGTGACCCAAATCATGTTTATCTTTACTGATTCCCAGATTCATTGCCCCTGGTTAGCATTTATATGGAATGTCATTCAGTCTATGGGTTTTAAAAAATTAGCTTCTTTTTTATATTCTTGCAGCTCATCTCTTGATCTGAAAATTGACCTATTTAAGACTCAGCACTGTACTGGAAATGTTTAAGTCAAGTTTACTAAATAAGGGGGTGACATCACGAAGCTGGCATCTTTCTGAGAGATGCACGCCAGCCACTTTGCAGAAAGTAGGTCAAAGAAAGTTTGCTTTCATCTGATCTGAACAACACTGAGCCACATGAGATGCAGGTAAAGAAATATACCTTTTTATGATGTCTTGAGAGTGCAATGAACTATAGGCTTTTTTTTAAATAGTAAAATGGAAATCATTCATTTTGATTTAGTGTAAAAAAATAATAGACTGCATGATGACCACAAATGACCTACAGCTTTTTTAAAATTTTAAACACATTTTCACAGAGTACAGAATGAGAAAAGTGACAAGTGTTGCTGACATATAACATAATGCAAAGTAAGTTCTTAAAGAGATCTGGACAGCATGTAGGCCATTTTAAATCCCACTCATTGTAAGGCAAAAAATAAGTAAATTCTTCCCAGAAAAAGTCATTTGGATGGCTCAATACTTTGTTGCTTAAAAACCTATATAGTGTACCTCAATGTAATATCTGTTTTTCATTTTATCCTAAATGAAATCAGGCTGAGAGTGCAGCAGGATTTTTTGCTTATATATATATGTATTTATACATGGTTTGATTTGAATGCAACTACAAAAGGGAGTTTACTTACAGTGATGTTTGTCATTCTTTTTCCCAATGTAATGTTGTGTAATGGCCCAAAGATCACAGTCATTCAATACTGATGTAATAATAATAATAATAATAATAATAATAATAATAATAATAATAATAATAATAATAATAATAATAATAATAATATTTTAATCATATTCTGCACTGCTAAAAATTAATTTACTAAATGCTTTGCAGTTTTATGTTGGACCCAGTGAAAAAGCACTATCACAGTGCGGTGAGGCCCTTAGAGAATCCCAACCAGAAAATTGGTAAGGATGCTTGATAGCTTTCCTACATACTGCAAATCTGCAAACATGTGGAGTTATTACCTCACTAATAGCTTCTGAAGTTCTTATCAGTAAAGGTTGTTTGGGGAAGTAATTTCCATTAAACCAGCCCCAGCCAACAGATGCTGCTAAAATATAACTATTAAATATGAAATATAATTTTAAAATTATACTGCAAGACTGTGCATTAGACATATACTGGCAAAAACAGCCATGGCAGAGAGGCTGAAGAGGGCTGCAGGGAGCTTTCAGGACTGTGTTGGGCTGTTTGCAGTAGTAAAATCTGGTTTGATTTGCATTAGAAATGCATTAGAAAATGTTTCCAACTAGCTGCTTAAAATTGGTAAAGAGCAGTGTTTACTCCACAAGAAGAGATTGCTGGTCTGCTGCTTTATTGCCATCATTACTCATTTTATTTTGGCTTCATCTCTCTATGGTTCTTATCTTCTCAGTCAGTTGTTAGAGCTTAATTGTACGAGTATGAGGACCCGAGTGAAAACTGTTTATTCTAGAGTGACTTACATTGCTTTAAAGCAGCAGAATAATTTTCTGCTTCAGCAGGCACATTGTTGGATAAAATGTGGAAATAAAACTTGAAGATCCATTTAGCATGACTTTGATCTTATTACAGCTTATAGCTGGCTCACACATTCACATTCATATTTGTGTCAAAATATTTTTCATGGTTTTGAATATTCATTTGGGTCTCTAATACACACAGCACAACAGCATTTTATGAAGGATTCAATATCAGACAAGACAACTGAGAAAGATCATTTATAAAAATAACCTGGAAGATTCAGCAAATCTGTCTTAGTGTCTTAATTCTATGCAAAGCAAACACTAAGCATGTTTGAAAACAGTTGCCGTAAACCATTTCAAAGACTGACATCTATGATGAACTTTGGAGTTAGACTAATAAACAGTTCATTGGTTTGATTTAACATTATGTATACAACTGGTACAGTGGAACAGTGGTTCAAATTACAGTCAGAGAAACAGGCAAGGGACAGAAAGATGATGCCATGCTGTCTTGGACGTAGCCCAGTTTAACAAAGTTCCATGTCAGGTATTGGAGGACATTTCAATGAGAAGTGGCCAATTGGAACAAGACTTTAATGGACCAGATCAGAGAACATCATAAGCAAAGAAAGAAAACGAAGTCAACCACAACCAAGTACCAACAAAGATTTAGGCAGGTCCTGAAGAGCCAGCTGGAGGGTAAGACCAAAATCCATTTTATCAACCTGTATGCCCTGCCATACACCAGACACCCAGGTATGAGCCGTGCCAAACGAGGAGACTGAAGTCATTGATATCAAGACAAGAAAGCTCCTCGTAATTCACCCCAAGTCCACCACACTGACACTGTACACTAAGAGAGGTTAAGGACTAGTGAGTATCAGAGCTGCTATGCAGGATGAAACAACAGAGATTCTAAGTACATCTGGAAGAAAGGCTCCAATGACGAACTGCCCTGACAGCAGAATCCCAACGTAGAAGAGGAGGAACAGGGGGAACCATTGTAGGATTAGCCCCTACATGGCAGACAGAGGAAGTGACTGATCAAAAGAAATCAGTTTATGTGCATAAGCTGTTTCTGAATGGAAAATCAAAATGTTGTGTTCTTATTTACAGTTACATTTCAGACTTCTTCGTCTGCCTCTGAGTCTGTGCAGTGTGATGATGCAGTAGGACAGCTATCTGATCCCTGCTGTGTTGAAACGTGTGTCCGGTGGCACAGAACATGCTGTGAGGACTCGTGATGAGTCAGAAGCAGTGACCCAGCTGAGCTTGGGCAGTAACGAAGATAGAGTGATAGAGAGGGACAGGGTCAGATAGAGGGACAAGCCATGTGTGTCAGAGGATTGCATTTACACTAGGCGGACCTCTGCCTCTGCACCAGAGGGGATATTTTCACCAAGTCTCAACCTAATGTTGACTTCCTGAACTAAGCACTGGGTTTAATGTGGTCTGCCACTTCCAAAATAACACCACACTAAGCCCGGCAGGAGGCCAATACTGGAATGTGGCCACAGGACTTTACCCATGCCCTCGAAGTGCACTGATGTTTTTTTTTTATATAATTCCTTATTTTTTCTGCCAGCATGAGATGCATTGCGATCATTGATGTCTGATTGTGGTAAATTATTAAACATGAAATGACAAAAACTACAGTTTCAGTCAGGTTAATAAAAAATCTGCTGTTTTGGTCACCTATCTTTATCACAAATATTCACCTTAATTACTGACTGAAAAAAACTGCAAATGTAGGCAGTTTGTTTTTAGATGGAGTCTTCAGATACTGCAGCTGTTACCTTTAAGAGAAGAGTGGGGAGAAGCTTGAGTTACAGTTTTTAGAAACACAACTGAGCAAGTTTGGCAAAAAATCTTTGATATTGATAATTTATTGTTTTAATAAAAAAAAATCCAGAAGCATAATAAATAAAATTTATATATGTAATGATAAACAAATACACAAACAAACAAACAAAACACTTTATATTTTTTTGCTCTGTTTGTGAGGAGATCTGTGGGTCTTTTATGCTGTTGGATCATTTTGTTGAGATGAGTCCCTCAAAATTCCAAGAAACTTGCGAGAAAGCCTTCAAATTTTCAGTTGCACACTCACTGATCTCTGACTGTTTTTGACCAAGTGACTGCTGAGTCATGTGGTTGCGTTTTAAGCAACCAGTTTTGGAAAATCAGGGCCTATTTTCATGTTCACAGCATGCAAAAATTCATACTTCGTCACACATAAATTTTCTTTCCCACCTTAGCAGCCACCCCTACGTTTCTGATTTAATCTGCTGGAGCAAAGATAGGCAGATTTGGACAAGTTTTAAATAATTATTTATCGTCAGTGTAGTTTTTAGACCTGTAAATTTGCTAAAAATTTGTTTTCTGTCAGATGACAGCTCCCATGCAGGTGCCAAAATACAGCTTTTGAGATTGGTCGGCGAATTCCTCAATGACTGTGATGATTTCAAGAAAAAAACTTGTTGGGCAATTTTTTTAACATGTTTAAAGCTCAAGTGACAGCTTCCTTTTGCAACTATTTTCAGGAAGTTAAGAACCCGGCAACATTCACAAGACATTTTGGAGACATTTGGGAGACTTCCTCGTGAATGCCATTTGCCAACTGCTCACAGTCCAGTGAGATACCACCTTAAGAAATTCTGCTATTTAACACAGATCATTTTCAGGTATTAAAAATATCAGTTCAGTGTTTTCAACATAATTTACAAGATGTGTGTTTTCTGATAATTGGATAAAAATTCCCATCAGAGGACGCTGTGAGAATTTTCGCTCACTTTCAAATTGTCAGAGCTGGTGCTCGTCTCATGAACTAAAATGTTTTAGTTGTCAGTTGTTATTTTAGGTTATGGTCAATAAAGCACCTTATTTGGTTAGAATAAGTAAAAAATGTCAAATGTGACATTTCTGTGTTAACTATGGAAGAACAAATACTAACAACCTCTCTGTTTTTACTCACATGAATATAACAGCACACTGATTGAGTTTGGGTGCTGTCGATCAGTGAATTGAATAAATAATTTTCACTTTGTGGCCTGTTAAATAAATAGCAGGGCTCAGTTAATTGGCTGACAACATTCAGAAGAAACAAAATTGTTTATAAAATTATTTTTAATCAGTAAAATCAGACTGATGTTTGAATAGATGCATTTTTTTGTATTTTAAAAATATAAAAACGTTTGCATTAAAAAACAAACAAAGAAGCAAACTATAAAAGATCCTTTATGACTGTGTTGTGTTTACTTAGCTAACATCCTTTTAGTGAGACCTGCCAACGGAGCCATATGCTGCTGTGTTAATCATGTATTTGATTATATGCTTGCCTTTATTCCCTGAGAACTTATAATTTTGTCAGGTAATCAGTCCTGCAAAGCTAAAGCTGTCGCTGACATGCTGTGTGATGCTCATCTGTCAGTTGTCATGTTTTTTTCTTTGGCTTGTTTTTTCCCCCATAGCAGTCACTTCTGTGATGCACACGTCTTTTATTCCTCCTTTCTAGTTATCTATAGGATTGTTTGGGATTTGTGGGAACAAAACATGCTTGGAGCAAATTCCATCACTTTATGGAAATGGCCATTCCCTCAGTCCATTGATCAAGGGATTTAAGTAGCACGCTTACCCCCTCATCCTGTCATTGCAATCCTTTTGTTAACAGCCATTCCAGCTGCTTCGATTGGCAGCGTCTCTGTTTTCTGCATTTCAACTAATCCTAATCATCAGAAGAGATGCTTTAAAAAAGCAACAGGAATACACTTCAACCATCCACATGAGCAGATGGAAAATGAATGACTTATTACTATAAAGAACACTAAGCATTAATTTCATCCCTCAAGTACATGAAGTATCTTAGACCCATTAGCTACAGAAATACACCATTAGATAAAGTCTGAATAATGGTGTCTTTTATGTGTTTTTGTCTTTGAGTAAAGGGGCTTCCATTGACTACATCATGTAATTGGTATGGGATCCACAATAGTAAGACAAACACCTTGACGTACATAGTGTATATCTCTACAAAGAGTAATAGAAACAGAAAGTTGATTCCGTTTAAATCGTTTTAAAGGACATTTTTGAGCCTTAAGTAACTCTTTTGTTTTTTTTTACCAAAGATTTTCCAAAACTGGCTGCTCAAATTGCCACTACAAGGCTCAATAATCACAAATGGAGTTCAGTGAGACTACAATGGACATTTCACATATTTTCTTCCACTTTTCCCAGAAATTTGAAGCTTTTTCTTTTACCAACTAGTCTCCCAACAGTCAGTGAGATACTACCCTGTTCAAGACATTGTTTATGAAAGGCAAAAAGGAAAGGAAAGCCTAAAAACGCCAAGTAAAAACAAATTTGATCAATGATTAATGGTAACAACTCACTTCTCAATTTTTTTTTATCAGTATGTACAAAATCAGAGGAAAGGCACAACTCTGAAACTGTTGTCATTTGAAGCTACATTTCAGCTGTTTTACTCAGAATCTTGTATTTTGAAAACATAAATACTATCAGCCTTTGACCCATGAGGCAGTGACATCTGATTGGAAGTGGCTTAAATTTTAAGCATAACAATGATCTCATCTCAATGCAGGGAAGCTCGCAGAATAAGAGAAATCACACAATGGAACACAATCAGCCGAATAACTTTTGTATGCAGGAAGGTTTATTTGAAAAGTTACTTGTAACAAAAGCAGTAAATGGTTTAGCGGATTTAAACTTCTGATGGAGCAGAAGTGAAGTGTTCTGAAATGATGGTGCTCATGTTAAGCAGAAATATATTAAAGTACAGTAGAGTTTTTCAGAGAGTGTAAAGCTGAATTATTTATAACAACTCTAAATGGGAGCCAAAAACTAGGACGTTAATTTAAACAGAAAATATGAATGTGTTATGCTTTAAATTGTGTCATAACATAAAATACATTATGTCTGACTGTTACTGTATGGCAGCCACTGAACTTGAAATTTATTGAGCTGCACAGATTTACACTGTTCCAGCAGAGCCTATAATTCTGCCCGTGCTTTCTGTGTCAGTCATTGTAATAGCTGTTTATGTAATTGAGGGAACGTTTGGCTTGAGGCATGTCTACTGGTACACAACCGACCGAGTGTCATTTTTAGATAAGAGAAAAGTAAAAATGCCTAACTTTAACAACAACACTGGTTTTGTTTTGCCCTCCAGCTGCAGCAGCCACCTCGAGCTCGTCCATTCTGTGCAATGTATCAGCCCCAAACACACTTCTTTGTCTTATTGGTCCCATTGACTCACTGCTGCACTAAGGCGAAAAAAAAAAGAAGCTCGAGGGGATGTTTGCAGTGTGAAATTTTGTGTGCACATTTGTGTGTCCATTATGTCTATCCATTAGGCTGTAATCAGAGCAAAAAACATTTATTTCACAGTAAGCAGATTTGAGAATCAGTAACAGCGGAAAAAGGAGAGGATCAAATGATGCAGAGAAAGCTATTTCACTGCAGTTGCTATGCAACACAAAATTTGCTATTCACATGCGAGATACCAATTTACGATCAGATGGTGATGAAGAGGATTAAGTTTTAAGGAACGAATAGAAAACGTTAATGATTTACCTATGAGAAGAGTTTTATTTCTATGTGGTTAAATGAAGCTTTCTTGTGTGAAAACTGTATTTAGTCAGCACCTGTTTCTTAGAAGAAGACTCACTGAAATCTTTTCAAAGCTGTTCATACTTTATTTAGCACCTGTTGCTTTCATGTCAGCCCTCAGCTCCAATCTACGAGAATGTAACCTAAATTTGGGAATAATGCCATCAAACAGGTTCTTCAGTTCTTGCATTGAACAGAAACGATACATTTTGGTGGCTTCTGTAAGCTGCTCTGCTGTTTGAGTGAATAAAAAATACTTTTATATGGTAAAAGATTGGCTTACTTCCTCACTAAGTAGTATCATTGCTTTCCATTTTGCTTGTCTTATATGATGTGAATATTTCCAAGTTTAAACACCAATTGATATTAACTACTGTATGTAACCCTGTTTTTGCACTGGTCATTTTTAAGAAACAAAACAATAATAAAAAATGAGATTGTTAAATTTTCTTTACAACATTAACTGAGTCGTTTTGTGTTTTAATTACTGGACAAAAATGAAAATACTGTGCATGCTTTATCTTTTTCAATAATGCAGTTTTGTAAAAACAAAGTGATTTTTTACTCTTGTATGTGAAAAAGCAGTTTTTAAGACAGAGTGAATGAGTAAGCACTGACACAAGAATGTCTGGACTGATCAGTCCAGAACGTCTAAAGCCTGAATTTACTCAAAAGAGAAGAAAAAGTATTAAAGTTGTGAGGATGTTCAGCTTGCACAGCACAACAGCTGGTCTCCTTATCAAGTACACCCTCAGACTCTAAGTGCAGAGCTTGATAGGATCTAGCTGTGTCATAATTCGGCCAAACCACAAAGTTAATTAATGAGTTAACCCCTAAGGCTGACTAGGAGTGGACCGTAACAGGAGATAGTTGCATTCACACTGATCACCACACTAAATGCATATGTAAAAATCTGCTTAAACCCATCCACAAAATAGGCTTCACCTGTTTGGGGCATGTTGTGATGAGCCACCTGGTCTCAGTGTCACATCAGTCAGATGTAATAATTTTCCTCTTAACCAGCTCCAATAAGCCACCTGAACACCATCAGACACCAGACTGGAACCACAGCCTTGGGTGCAGGAGTAGATTTAAATTTGAATTGCGACTTTGCTTTGTAAAACCCGAACCAAAAAAAAAGTACAATCACAGACTGCCTGGTAAACAATTTGTTTACAACAGAAGTGAGACCTTTAATTCCAGTTATTACAGGAGTTCAGCTGTCAAAGCAGATGCATCAGTTAAAATGCAAAGGAGTGTAAATGAATCTGAAATGCTCATTTTTTTTCCCCACAACTCTGTTTTAGGATAAACCAAAGTGGCAGAAATGACTAAACTGAGATTGTGGTGAAATCTCAGGAGCAGGACTCTGTTAGAAACACCATGTTTGGAATAATTTTCTGTATTTGTGAAGGGAGGAATCTTCTGCTTATCGTGTCACTTCATCCAGCCAGTTGTTGGAGGTAGTTTGCTTTGGTTTTGTACCAAAGTTTACCACTGAAAATCAGCTTTGAAAAGGTGCTAACAGCACAGTGCTGCAGCACTTATTTAAATGGTAACTTCAACTAACAGAGAAAGACAAAAAATATTACCATTCAGACTATTAAAAGTCATTTAGCTTTTTAAAAACACTGTTTTTTTAAAAACATGTCATTTATGAATGCTTATTTTGCTTGTTTATTTTTGCAGTGTTTTAGTTGCTTTTATCTTAGATAATCAAAAACACCTCTGACATCATGAACGCAGACTGTTGCTGGACTGATGCCGCTTCCAACATTGTAGAGATGGATAAAACATAAAGTAGGGAGTTACTCAAATACTATTTTGAAATGCATTCACCATTATCATTTCAAGAAGACATTGCCATCAAAATCCACTCACATCTTAAGACAAGTTGAGATCTTTGATATTAGTTTTGTTTTAAAATGACCAGTGTCAAAACTCCAAGTAAACTGAAATTGTGTTATTGTTGCAAAACTATAAGGATTGTTTGAAAATTTCAGCTGTGTATTTACTGATAGAGCTAATCTTAACTTGTTTCACTTTCAATCTTTCGCAGGTTTCAGTTTGTCTAAACTTACGCCTACATATAATCCCCCTTTTTAGTCCATGCTTGATAGTTTTGTTTACAGCAACTAAACTAAAATCATGTGTAAACCTAAAGACCAGTTAAATTGCCTCTTGATGATTCTGTGGCAATGTGACACAAATCTCTTTTTCCCTCTCCTCTACAGTCTAGGTGATCATAACATCTCGATTGCGTCAGCTGTCTGAGCTTGTACAGAATTAGAGCATCCTGTTAGGATCTCAGCAACTCTGGCAGTCAGTACAAAGAAAGTCACAGCAAAACATCTCCCTCATGTGAGCCTCTGCCAAATAACCACGAGTTGATCTCATAAAACCAAGCGTTTTTACTAATTTGAGTGGCTGTACTGGAACCAAGTTCAAAGCAAAGTTGTGATTTGTGTCTGCTTTCTCCGGGGAGGAGGCGAGCTCTGTTGGCAGAAAGACGAGTCGCTGATTGTTCGACTCTCCACGGGCCCATCAGATGGAGATGGAGAGTACTGCTGGACAACATTTGTCTGAAAGTACTTGGAGATTACTGAGCTGAGCACATTAAGACGGACCACACAAACAGCATTACTCACTTGCTAGGGAGCTTGATAACAGAAGTGGGAGAGGAAAGTGCAAACACACTCCATTTGCTCGCAGTCTCCAGATCTAAATTGATGCTAAAATTTGCAGCGTGTTATGGAATCAACGCTGAATGTTTCAGCAAAAATACTGTTGTGTGTCTATGCCTCTCATGCAGGACACAACATTATGAATCTATTAGAGAAGGGTAGGGAGGATGAGGACCTAAATATTGAAAACAGCAGGCAGGTATAGATCAGATTTTATTCAAATTTATTGATCTTGTTTTTTGTGAATGTTCAAGCCCTTATTCTGACAGGTATCTTTAAAACTATTTTTAAAAAATGCAAACACAGTTAATGACTCCTGTTGTTTCCATCTCTGTTTCCTGTTGTTTCCATCTCTTGGGTTGATTTTTTGTTTTGTTTTGCAGCCCAGTGAGGAACTGTTTGAGTTGCATTGAAACTTCTGTCGACTGAATGTTCAAAAAAAGGACTTCTAAATATTTATGACACACTTCAAATCATCTTCAGACCTCTTACATATTTATTTAATTTAGATATATTGGAGCTTTTTGACAAAACTTTTAATAAATTAGCTTTGAGACAAGTTTCATTACACATTTAAATCTCTGTGGAATAAATTAAAAAGCCATAACTCTTAAACACCTCTTCCAGTTTGTGGATGCCCCAAAATTAAATTCACATCTGATGTTTTTGTTTTTCTTTTTACTGATCTGGCCAACTTGCTTTTTCTTTTGTCCTATTTTTTTCAGAATGCAGGAGAGGGACCTACTGAGCATGTGCAGAAGGGCGCTACTGACAGTTTGTATGGTGTCGCTCCTGGGACAGCTGACCAGCGCATCGTCACATCGTAGCCACATAGGTAAATGGCATGACGTCCCAGCGGGTGTTTTGTCCATCCCTTCCACCCTTTATAAGAATGATTGTTTTCATAAGATTTTTTTTTTTCCCGTCATTCATAAAAAACAGGAAAAACACATTCAGATGCACTGTTTTGGGAATCCTCTCTAGAACAAGCAGTTAGCAGATTCATCCAGATGCTTCCTACGATTTCTGTGAAACAATAAACATCAAGAGATTTGCATGAAAGAATTTTAATGTATTTTTGAAATAAGAGCCTTTTGACCTCCCGTTGAACAGAAAGTGGCAATTACAGCAGCCGGACAAAAATAAGTCAATGACAATACAACCAAAACCAAAAAAGCAATTCCTACTTGAATAACCTAATATGTGTACACAAATAATTGGGTATAAATAAAAAAAATTAAATAGGAAAGTTTTCCCTATAAATTTTTACAGAATTTTATTGGAATTTAATTATTAACCTGTCAGTTATCAAACATGTGTCATTAATTGTCTATTATTCACTTTCACCAAAGGTTTTATTTGGGCAAATCAGAAAAGTTCATTATTTCAAAATACTGAGGACAGCATCATATAATTTTATAGCCATTTCTTTTTAAGTATGAACCATAACTCAACAACAGTACCAAAATGAAATGCATCATAAGAGTTTAGGGTGATTCACTGCTTTCAGAATAAATTAGCACAGCAATCAGACTGTGTGAAAAGTTCCTACAAGCCCAGGTCACGTTTTCACTTTATTTCACCTCACTGCCTTTTAAAAAGAAAACTGATATAATTAAACTTTATTTCCACGCTGAACAGTGAGAAAAAATGATGCCCTGTTAGGTTGCATTTTGGGCATATTATAGTTCAGCAGTTCAGCATCTTGCATAAAAAAATAAAATAAACATTTTCTCAGTAAACTTGGTGTGGATGCATCTCTGAGTGCGAGTCTTTCAAGCAGAGATCAGACCTTTTCAAAGTAATTCTCACTAATGGAGAGATGGCTTGATCTTTGGACATAACAGTGAAAACTGGGTCTGCACACTGAAATAATGAGCCTTCTTTCTCCGGAGAACATCACACAGGGGCTGATAGGAAACAGCTTCACGTCAGGTCAAAACACAAGCATGACCAGAAAAGGATTTTGAGCGGACATTGGCAAGATGGAAATACAGACTACACAACCCATCTACAATTAAAGACCTATCATTCCTTGAATGAATGCATATTGCTGCATGTTTTACATGCCAAATTTTTAATTTAAGATCACCATATATTGAGAAATGACTAAATTGTAGATGTTCTAAAATCTGCTCAGTGGTTCATTAGATCTTTACTAATAGACAAACAATAATCGTTGACTCCAGTATTTATTAGAAAAGGTTTAAACAGAAATTTTGAGGAATCTGTTAGTGCTCTGATCATGTATTGCAGACAACTCCCAGCAAGCAAACACCAAATTTTAGCTCAATATACATAAAACTGAGTTATAGCTATTTTGTTTGCTAAGTTTGACGAGCTGGGTAGCCATCTTGAACTTAGTTGACTTCAAAAGTTCATCAGTAGAAGTATCTATATGATTACTCTGGTTCTTAAGATATTTTCCTAACAGATAAACACACATACACAGGTAAAAGCATTATATATTATAAGATTTGCCACAAGTCTGGCAAATAAGAGCAAAAGCAATAAATGCCCTGTACAGTTACTACATGCTACAAAAACCCTCTAGTGTTTGCTCTGACAACTTTATATCCTCACAGGATTTTTATGATTTGTTATTGAACAAGACAGAAGGCCTGTTTAAATGTCAGGAAGTTAATGCAATTTGCTGTTTTCAAGGTTGTACTGTGAATCCTCCATTACTCAATACTGAAAGTTTATTTTATTTCATTTTGCACTCAGTGTTGTTTTGCAAACTGAAATAAATTGAACTGCAAGTGACTAAATCTTAATTTAAACTTTTATACTTTTTTTTCCTCATACAGACAAGATTAATTTTGTTGTTGACTTGGTTGGTTGTCATAGTAAAGTGCATTGAACTGGTCTAAATAACAGTGCATATTGTCAAAGAAAAAAAAAAACACGCAAAATTAAATAATGTTACAAGCCAAAAAAAGTTTTAAAATAAGATCTAAGTTTCAAATAAATGGAAAGCAGGGCTCAAAGAACAGTGAAGCGTATATAAAAAAAATCATTCTCTAACCACACTCAAAGATGCCAACCACTTCACAAAAAGAATAAATGAAAGCAGCTCAATTCACAAAGCAGCCCCACATGCATCTTGCTCACTGTCCAAATGGCCCAACAGGGCTGGTTCAGTGGTTCTCACAGCTTTTATGCTCTTCTCCTGATGAGCAGAGTGGAGACACCTGTGCCCAATTACTTTCAGCTGGCCAAGAAAAACAAAGTACCTGCAGGACACAAATAAGTGCAACTGCCACAAAACCTGTGTGCACTATGACAAAATAAAATGCAGAGTTGCACAAGTTGCCTAAGTCATTATTAACTTTGCTAGGTTTGTTGATGAACCCTGCAGCAGGAACTTCTTTAGCTGCTGTGCTGTTTAGCTTCCCATGGCTTCAAGAGCACATTTCAATACAATAACTGTAAGGAAGGACAAAAGCAAAGCTTGAAAATCCATTTGATTTAGATCAGACATGAATCCGGTTTAACAGACTACCACATTGGCTTCTCTTAGGTGACACTGGTAAACCATCATATATGCTACACAATCAGATGTTGAATCAAGGATTAGCAGTCTCTAGAGTATATCTCTCCTTCCTAGGTTCAGCATTTTAATGTGACTTAACATTTTACAAATTCTCCTTTAACTTTCAGGCATGTAAATTCAAAATGAATATCAGATACTTTACTTTGCTTTATGTTGAGGCTGTAAATGGGCATTACAACAAGAGTACATCAAGGACTGGTAACCAAAACAAAACAACAAAAAAAAGAGTGAAAAATAAGAAATAATGAGTCAATGTCAGTATAAAACTGATAGAAATCAGTGGTTAATAAAAGTGGCATGATTAGTAGTCTAGTCAACTATTTTTTGCAACCCCATCACATTATCTGACCCATTTAGTCAAGAAAATATTCAATAAACACAAACCCCAAAATGCCATCACAAACATAAAGTTTAATATACTGCATTGTACATGCAAATATATTTTTGCTTCTTTTGGTGCATCTGAGCATGAAAATGACTACATGGAACAATTCTTTGTCACTGTGTTCAATAAATTAGTCAGAAAAGTTACATCATACAAATTAAGTTCCCATTTACAGTTTAAAAGTGGTTTGTAAACACTTTGATTTGTAAAGTTAATTTAAAATAGACAATGTAAAAGTGTAATAAATTAAACAAAAAATAAAAAATCTGGGTTACTGCCACTTCCTTGATACATGACATTCTAAAGATTCTGCTATACTTTAAAAAAAGTAAAAAAGGAAAATAAAAGACAATTGTTTTATTGTTGTTGTTGATTGTTTTGTGCCAATTTCACATTTTAGTGAGGCTGAGCTGGATTTTAGAGCAGGGTTTCCAATATAGAAAACACTTTATGTCGAAACAGATGCAAAAAATAATGCTGGATATTCTAAAAGCTGTTTCATAATCATACATTGTGAAATCAGTATGTGGACTTGTTTTCTTTCCTTTTTTTTTTCACCTTTGAGCTCAAATGGAAGGGAGACAAGGCAGGCCTTACTGTTTGTCAGTGCTGAATGAAGTACATCTTGACAGGAGCAGCAGCAAGCTGTTATAACAGCATCTGAGCTGTTTTTTTTGTACTCGCCCATATGCACATTGATCAGGGTGCCCACATACTTTTTACACATGCGTTATTGCGTGATAATTTGACCACTAACTGTATGCTAACACATGTTCAAACATGACCAATCGCTGTGGTTTTTTTATACATAATCAAAGCAGAAAACCTCCAGCACTAAAACTGCATTCCTGGCCAACAAAGCAGATATTTGTTGATAGAGATTCCATCATTGTAGAGCTCTGAATGCCACTTGTTTAACCACAAACATGGTGGATAAACTGTTTAATCTTCACTCTCATTTCTCTCTTTGTTTTTACATTTGTCTCACACTTTTGGATTGTGCACTTATTCATGTGATTTATTAGGAGAGCGAGCGGGAGCCAGTACAAGTAGACCGGCCCTGTTCTCCACGGGCTACACTGACACTTCTGTAATCACGAAGCCTGTCCCTGAGCTACGGAGGTCAAATCAAGGTGGGCCCAGTAAACAAACCTCTTTAACCCCTTTGTTTATTGAGGTGGGGGCTTTGCCAAAGCAATTGAACCTCTCACCACAGTCTGACTGCAGCAGGCAGAACTCGCAGCGTACACACATAACCCTCATAATAAGACCACTGCATCCCCCAGAGCACCATCTACATTCATTAGCTAGTCATGAAAGAGTGGGGAGGAAGGGAAAGGGCAAGAAAGGGTTCCAGATGAGGGTTCAACTTCCCTGTTATGTTCTGGAGAGAAGGCAAGAGCGATAACAAGTACCTCTTAGCTGTACAATTTGTTTTGGTCTCATTGATAGGATTTAGACTGATGATGTGACCCGGTCAGGCTGGAGCCTCATTACTCAGCTATTTAGGAATCTTTTGTCTTCACAGGTAACTCACTTTTATCTCATTAAAAAAAGGAGCAATAAAGCTTTCTGTGGTTTGGTGGTGAGTGTCCACAAGGGTATATGTGGTGGAGGGAAAAACAGGCCTGAAAAACACATTTTCCACTGAGACTGTATGATGCAACATGGCAGCAGCTTCCTTTTTTCTATGAAAATGCTCTAAGCTGTGCTGTTTACAGGTCATAACCTTTTGTTAGATTTTTAAATACAACATATTACACCACTTGGTTAATGTTAGCGCCACAAATTGCAATATGACGTTGAAGATCAGGTTTACCCTTCTGTTCTTTATTCACAAGCATTTCTAAAGAGATGAAACCATGCACAGGCTCTCATTTAAATTTAGTTGAATATTTCCATATTTGCTTATGTTTGAGACCTTTTAAAAACTGTGTGATGCACTCTAATAGCTCATTCTTAAGCTGTTTTTCTTGCTACAAGGGATTTCTTTCCCGTTTTTGTATTCTATGCAAATTAGTGGAAACTTTTTCTTTTTCTTTTCTTTTGGCTTTTCATTTGCCGTGTTTTGAAATATTCATATAACAAGCTGAATCTTCAGAGTATATTCCAGTGGAATTTCTTTTCCCCAATGCTTTTTTCAGTTTGAATCTTTCAGAAAAAAAAAAAAAAAAAAACATATTAAGATGTGTCACATTAATGACAATAAAACTGAAAATGTGCTTAGCAGAAAAATTGGAATTGTTTCTCTGCGGTAGCCTGGATGAGAATTAGGCATCTGCAGAGAACTTTTAATGTTTAAAGGATTCGTTAATTTTAAAAATTCAAAAATAACTCAAAATGAGGACTGTCCAGCTTTGAATAGCTAAGGGGTAGGTTTACTAATTGTGTTTTGAACAATGAAAAATATTATTTTTTGCTCCATAGTGTACCATTTAGAGAATATTAAAAAAAGATTTGCTAGATGATTAAGGGGTTAGGGCCTTTTGGCTCAGGGCTAGGGTCAGGGTCTCCTCAGGGTTTAAGGAGTTAGGGCCTTTTGGCTCAGGGCTAGGGTCAGGGTCTCCTCAGGGTTTAAATAAAGTTTATATAAATACCACAATATGAACTCTTCCTTTGATGCAAAAGTGAGTTTGGCTTCTTTGTTCATATTTATGGGATTATCAGACAAGCACAAAACAAAGACCTGATATTTTATTAATGAATACAGTTTCAGACAAATAATTGTAAAGGGCAGGCTTAAATAAAGCTTTTATACAAATAACATAGTTTTTACACAATGAATCCCACTTTCAAGTGTTACCCATAACCCATATCTATAAAACTACCCTACTATCCCTTAAGGTACTAACTCACTGGACTCTGAATGTTGGCGACTAGTTGGTGAAAGGCATTTGTGAAGGAGTCTCCAAAAGGTCTCATTACATTTCCTCACTTGAATTGCAGATGCACACTTGTTGCATAAGTTTTAACCATGTTCAAAAAGATTTGTGACAAATTTTCACTCAAAATAGTCAAAGTCATTGTGCATGTCACCTGCATGGTAGTTCTAAAAATTGATCCAAATCTGTCTATCTTCATTTCAAAAGTGTACTCCAGTGGATTTAAACCATAATCATGACTGCGGTGGTGGGTTTGATGTGGGCAGACGTGCTTAGCAGAAAAATGTGCATGCCTTAGAATACAATTTTGCAAGCTGTTCACACATAAATAAAGCTGTGATTTTCAAATACTTGCTGCTGAAAATGTGGCCATACTCATCGCTGGTCACTCAGTTGCAAACACTCAGTATTCACTGAAACTGCAATGGAAAATTTTCCTATTTTCTCACAATTTTGCAAAATTCTTGCAATCTTGAGTTGCAAAGTAATCTCCAATAGTCACAGCCCAGTGATATACTACTAATCTTTAGCCTTTAATTCACAGTCTTAAAGAGTAACAGTAAATTTATTCCATTGCGAAATGGAACATCACAAGACCTCATAGAAATGAACAAGACAGACAACCATTTGCACTCACACTCTAGGGACAGTTTAGAGTGGCCAATTAACCTATAAGTCCCTCCTTTTTATTTCTCGTTAGAAGTTTCCTTGTATTGCAGGTTCTCCCTGTCTTGTACGGTGCTCAGAATTGCAGTAGTTCTTCTTTTTTTTGTCAATGTTTGATCATTGTTGCGTGTTTGCATGAATTAGTTTGCTGCATGCTCCACATTACAGGTCAGTGTGAAACCCTTGCCCAGAGATAGAATGACATTATACTGAGTGGCTGTGAGCAGGTCACCCCCACCCTGGGGATGTGTGAGGATGCGACTGTGGAGCATTTGTCCTGACATTTGGAGAGCCAGTGAGCGACACAATGGAGGGGAGCTCACAGGCGCGGGGAGATTGAGATAGATATGTGGGGCTGTTTGAGATGCACTGTGGGGATGACAGGGGTCAGCTCGCCCCATCTCCCAGTGGCAGCTCCCGAGATTAGAAAACCATCAAACGTCCTGTGCTATACGCATCTGAATGGCAGCTGTATAGATGAGCCATGAGTGTCTGCATGTGGCCGTGGTTGTATCCTCTGTGTGTGTGGGTGTAGCCAAAAGAGGGGAGCAGGGGGACAGTGCACAAGCAGAGAGAACAGCAATAGCTTCATTCAAATACTCAGAGGAAATCAAAGTTCAGGCATGAACTTCTGGCAAAAGTGGGAATCATTTTCATACAATAATGCAATAGAAAGGTCAAAAAGAAATGCTGCTTTTATACAAGAGAGATTGCATTTTTGTGATGAGAATGGTTTATGGTAAAAATATTTCCTCAAAAGGTATTCTGTAAACATCACAGGTTTTGACTTTACTCTTAAACTTTGACCTCAGATACATGAACAGATAATGCTACTTGAAATATCTTTGCTAAGGCATACGATGATAAACGCAATACAGAGTCAGTGACTAATCATACAGTTCAAAATGCCAAATGGGATAAATTAATTTATAAACTTAAAGAAATAAAATAATTGAGTGTGTTTCAACTCTCTGGGTACCTGATTGTGTTGGTTTTATAATATGTCACATTTTTTATGAACAAATGCACTCATTTACTTTGGAAAGTAAGCTATTCTATATTATTCATTGTTCAGGCA
The DNA here is from genome assembly GCF_001649575.2 of Kryptolebias marmoratus. Taxonomy (NCBI): domain Eukaryota; kingdom Metazoa; phylum Chordata; class Actinopteri; order Cyprinodontiformes; family Rivulidae; genus Kryptolebias; species Kryptolebias marmoratus. Next base: position 6,719,773 of record NC_051433.1, on the reverse strand, counting down.
TTTACTATTTTTTATATATGTACATTTTAGTGAATAACAACTTTGTTTTAACTGTCTTTAGACAGCTGACCAAGTCCAAGGCAGGTAAACTGCTGTTTCGGACAATAATTTAAAATCTTTTTTTTTCCATTTGGTGTCGATAAAAAACAATATATGTGGCTAGAAAAAAAACAAAGAACAATGAGCAGGAAACAAAAACTCTGTTGAAATAAAACCATATTCACAAAAATAAGGGAAAACTCTGTCATTCTCAGCATCTGTATTTAGCATTCATATTCATTCACCCTGACTGGCATAATAGCTCAGAGTAAAATTGGTTCCAGTGTTTCATCGCAGCAGCGAGGAACCTTACAGTGCCAGATTCACATGCGCCAGAAGTCTTCCATCTCCATTCCCTCTCTAATTACAGCTCAAATGTAAACCTATTATCCCTCGCCACATTATGAAGTACCGCTGGCGGTTCTGAAACTCAAAGAAATTAGTTTTTTTTTTTTGATTTTGATAGAAATCGAAGGAGAGCCTGCTGATAACGATTTCAGCTGATGAATGCAATTAGTGAAGAAGTGCTAACAGCATGGCAGTAATTGGGCTTTACAAACTAAAAGCCTGCCCTTACCCAGCAATTAAAGCAACCTCCTTTAAAGTTAGTCAATTGTATTGCTGTTAATGGTTTATGCTTGGCTGACGCTTAGTGCAACATGGAGGTAAGTTCCCTTTGAAATCGGCCACAACTCTGCTCTTTCTCACAGGGTTTCTGTGCTCTGCTAAAAGTTTAATGTGATGAGAAATTTTTGAAGTGATTAATTTGTTTGTGGTGATGATTTACCGCTCCACAGACTGTGTTATATGGGAGGCTGTTTGATGCATAATGCTACATTACATTAACTCTGGAATTAGTCACTTATCACAGTTTATGTTTCATAAAGAAGAATAGTCCCATTGTTCAGCTTTCAAACATATTGCTCCTAATGTGCTGGTAGCGGTGTCAATATTAAATGAATAAATGAACAAGTAGAACACAACGTGGATACAAATCACTCAATTTGTGAATGCAAGACTTAATACTTTGACACTTATATTATCGTTCAGGATGAAAAAACAGGAATAAATGAGAAACTCTTATATAAACAGGCCATGAGTCAATCTTGACTCAAAGCTAAAAGAGCTTTAGAAAGTTTGATAAAAAGGAAATGTTGTGTGTTCTTTACAGCCCAAGAATTTACCAGGTATTTCTGAATCTAATCAGGGAATGTTTTACTTATTTTTGCCAGTACATCACAGATTGTTGCCTTGTTGAAATGTAAACCTTCACCTCTGCCTTTCATTCCGATCATCCTTGTTTTCTCTCAAAATTTCTCTGTATTATTATTTTTTCTGTTTTCACATCTGTGTCTTTGCTAGCCTGACTGTCCCAGTCTTGTTTGTGCCATAAAAAAACATCCATACAGAATGATGCTGCCATCACCTGACTGTAAGAAAGGTATTACCAAAGTGATGATCAGTGCCTCTCTTCAAACAGCCATAAAGCCTTCGGACATATACAAAGTCAAACTATTAAGACTTCTGTAGTATTCAGCCACACGCTTCGAAAATCGAAAAAAAAAAAAAAACAGAATGAAAGAAGAAAAGATATCAGTTTTTAAGCTCTGCTATGAAGGGATTGCATTTGTCTCTTTATAGAAGGAGCTAGGCAGCTGCACATCTGACATCTGCAGCATTTATGCTGGAAATACATACTCTGTTTAACACGTCTAGTTTAAAACCATAATCATCTTCCTGCAAATTAATGATCATATTCCTGTATAGTATTCCTAATGTTGTTAAGTTCTGTAATTTTTCCTGAGCCCTTGTTCATTATTCATAGTCTGAATAAAGAAACATATCCACACTGTATGTTCTTTATCTGTAGTATGAATAAAAACAAAGGTGACACGATGAGAATAAAGTCTTGTAATTTGGTACCAATTGGGTCTTTAGTTCAGCATCTGATATAATACACTAAATAGTGTGAACAGCATTTAGATAGGTTAAGCCAGAAGCTGAACCTTTTTGGACTCTTAATTGCTAATTACAAGTGATCTAATCACCTCAGTCAGCATATATTTCTCTGCTGGAGCCCTCTTGTGCTTTGCTGCTTCTAACTTTCAGGAACATTTACATCACAACAAGATTGCCCACATTCATCCAAACCCCTGCCTAAGATCTTATGAAAGTAAGTTGGTTTTTTTTCTTTCTCAACGGTCCTTAGTAAAGACTTGCTATGAGAAGCAGAATAGCTGACACTGGACCTGCATTTGACTTTAAAAACTTGTCTAGCAGACATTGGAACTTGTAGGTATGGATTTTCATAAATAAATATTTGTTAAACTGATTATTTGAAACTGAACTGAGAGTATTTTCAGAATCCTTGCTGCTCAGGTCAGATTTTACACAAGATGCCCTGTAGGAATTCTGAGTATGTTATTTGCTATTGACCCCTCAAAACAGACAATTTTCCTGTTTTCTTTATTTTACAAATGTGTAATAATAATAAATATAATAAACAGAGCCATAACATTGATCACTGAATATATTGCTATAAAAAGCTTATTATGGTCTGCCAAAAAAAAAAAATCATAAAAACTGAATCAAAATTTAGATCAGGATAATTTTCCCTTTTGCTATTGCTCATGTCTCAAATGTGAATTCTTTGAAGCATTTAGTTCTTGTCATTCAGAGCTGTTTGTTGCAGATCTTCTATCATTAGAGATATTGAAGACTTTCCATCAGTTCAACATCTGTCTTTCAACTGTCTACTATAAATGCCTGAGAATATGTTTTAAAAGTTCAATGATTGCAAATTCCCTACACTTATACATACACATTTGCAGTCCTAAATCTTAAATATAACACATTTATCTTAATAGTGTCCCCTGGAATGTCTTTTTCATGCAGTTTGTTAATATTAAATCCTAACAGGTATTTACGGTTGCTCACATTCAGGCGAGGCTGAGATGGAAGTCAAAAAGAAACTCATCATCTATTCAGCTTTATTCCTCTTGGGTATTCCTCTTTTCTTTTAAAATAATGCTATGTTATGGCTTGATGGTTATACACTTGAGGCTGAATACTGACTGAATAAAGTGAAATATAAGCTTCTGTAATGCAGTCTATCAATTGCTTGCCTCCGTCTTTCAGCTACACTCAATGATTTTTCGCCTTCTGGCTCACATCTCCTTGGGAATGAAGTGCAGTGCTGAGTGTCCATGTCGGACCATAAAAACAGCGACCAAGGCTGAGCATCAAGTTTATGTGAAAGGACTGAAGCATAAAATGTAATGGGTGGGACCATTTAAGTTTTTCTGAAACTGCCTTTTTTTTAAAAAAAAAAAAAAGGTTTGTCGACATATTTTTGTTTCAGCAAGATGGTCTATTAAAAAGAGGAACATTTATATTGAGCTGTCAGTGCGTGTACAGGTCAGATGCGCCTTTAATAGTGTCCTCAGGCAGCCCAGGATTCAACTGGGAATCAGTGCCGGTGGCTGCCTCTTTACTAACGAGATTATATTGTTTTCCAGCATACGGTTTTCTTTAGAGCAAGTGGTTAAATATACCTCTCAGTTAGCAGCGTTGTTAATATAATTACATGACAGACTGATTTAAAGGAGAATAATCTCTTGTCCTCAGCTCTGAATAATTTGAAGCAAACCATTCTTCTTATTTTCTGACCGTGCTCTACTTTCTCCATGATATATGTCCTCCTACATCTAATGAAGATGGATTTGTCTGTAGTTCAGATCAGAGTAGTTCTGTCATTGTTCCAGAAATGTATAGTTTAACTGGGGACCCGCTATCCCTTTTAGTTGAGCCAGTCTCATGTGTTTCATGACACCGTGTCTGTCACTCAGCCCTGAAAGACATCAGCAGAATCTGTTCAAGATGAAAAACATGGGAATCTAGTTGGGAAAGTAGAGATGGCAGCCGTTTAGAGCAGACTTGACATCCGCTTGACAGATAACCAGCATGTGTGCATGTCAGATGAGAGACCAGAGAGAGAAGAGGATCTCAGGCATCTCTTTTGTCTTTCTCTGAGGAGTCCAACACAGATAAAGTAAAGCTGGGCATGCAGGGCTCTATGGAAGCAGCAAAAAAAAAACAAAAAAAAAAAAAAAAAAAAAAAAAACTGTTTCAGGCATAGAACAGCTGTGTTATATAAGTTACTGATTATTGTTTACCTAAATGATCACATGCACATAAGTTTGATAGGTTCAATTATCAGTCTTGCAGTCCTGATGTAACCCTAATGTTACAACATGAAAATAATTTTTATTTTGTTTGTATGTACTTCTGAGATTTCATGTAAATATGACATCTTAAAAGCAATCCCATCTGTTTATGTAACTGCAGTTTGTTAAGGTTAAATACAAATTTTGGTGTGAGGTGGAACTTCTGTTGCGCCCTGCCTGGGAGGGGCAACAGCATCACATGAAAGTGATCCATCTTCTTCACAACTCAAGCAACCGCAGAGACAAGTTGATGCTGACCATAAATAAAATGATTTATTTGCAGGTGTTTGTGAACTTACAGGATGAAGTTTTACTGACTCTGTGGTAGGCCAAGGCCAGACTAATAAACCAACAAAACCATAAAAAGGAACCAGAAGATAATTTCTTACCTTCCTAAACAAACAAAAACACGAGAATAGGATTACAAAATAAATGGCAGCCCACCCGTAAAAAACTCTTAAAGCAATTATTTACATATTAGCTATCTGTGCTGCTGTGGAACAACGGGTTGGGTGTGGTTGATTGGAACGTCCAGCTCTTTGGTTTGGCCTATCAATTATAGCTTTGTTACCTGCACACACACATGCACCTTTTGACAGCACTCGTTTTATCTCCATTTAATGAAAGACTGATCTGTGCAGGCCACAAGCTTCTGCTCCACGGACTTGATTACTATAGACTGAAGATTTACTGTAAGCTGGTGATGAAAGATTTTTGGAGATTCTTTCATTCAGAGGAATGTGACATTTGAGGGTTTTTTTTGCCATTTCTCAGGTAATGTCAAATTTTCTCAAGCATATATTACCTTAAACCTAAACAAGTCAAGTAAAGTCTAAAGTTAACCAAGTGTTTTCTTTTGTGGCATCGTCGGGCTTTTTAAACACAATGCGTACCGGTGTCCATTTCTGCCACTTATGTTCATGTTATGTGTTTTCATAAGATAAGTTTGTGATCATTTCACATATGTGCAGCCATTACTGCAAAATACAATCTAAATGCCCTCTTAATGTCCTCAAATCATCATAGTGCTACTATCCCTGTTTTTTTTAACACAGTGTATGATGGTACAAAATACACTTCTGCTATAAACTCAAAATTTTTATGTTCAAATTACAGTAATTGTATTTTAGCTGAAATACTGCACAGTTATAAATAAATAGTGATAATTTTGTAGCTCAAAGGTGTTGCTAAAATGTAAGAAAAGGCAAATTAACTGAAGTTACACCCATGCAGGATTGTGTTGCAATATTATGAGTTTTTATTTGTGCTGATGGTGCCACATTATTGGAGCTATAACATTAATAAACGAAAACTACAACAGTTTTAAAAGCACAAAAGACATGAAACAATTTGTTTCTTTGGTTTTATTAAAAGTTGTGTCAGAATGATAATATTAGAGTTTTATGAGATATTTTTCTTTTTCTCATTATTAACCAGAAAAAAAAAAAATACTGCAGAAGTCAAGATAAAACATTAAAGACTTTTAGCTGGTCCTTCTTTAAAACTAAACTATTTCTAAGTTGCATTACAAATTTCTATTTGGCAACCCTGTCTGGTAATCTCTTCACAAGGAAGAGTGCCAGTCTCCTAAAGGAAGAAGACTGTCTTTAAAAAGGGTCTCATTCTTCACTCACTGCTTTAATCAGTTTAATTAGTATTTTCCCTTAATCTGTAGAGAAATTAACTATGTCAAAATTAGGGCCGAAAATCAAAACATTTCAAAATGAATATAAAAATCTTTGATACGAAAGCAAATATAGCTGCCCAGGAAATACAATCTTCTAAATTAGCATTTTCTTTTCAAGCTCCAAATGTTTCTCATCTGAATGTGCATAAAAATACTCTGCATGCTGTTTTAGTCACTATAAGGACAAACAATCTAATGCTACCCAAGCTGCACTGAAAACAGCAAATCACATAAAAAGAACGTATGAAAGTGCTTTACCTCGGTGTCTTCCATGTTGAGATGATGAACAATAAACACACAATAAGTTCTCATAGTAAAGGCTGCCATGAAATCTTGTGAGATGAGAAAAAAAGGCTGTAATGGGTTTTTGATGATTTGTCTGAACATCCCTTATTACATTTTCTGTGACTGTCTGAAGAGTGAATACTGTTGAGCAACATTTTATTTGCTTCTGCCTTGGAGTGTTGTGTATAAGTTTTTCCTGCCTCTTCTGCTGCCTCTGCAGTCCCTAGATTTAATAACTTAGGTAGCCTTTCACTTATAAGGCTGTATGATTCCTTGAGGGACTCCAATTGATCAGTCAGTGGTGAGCTCTTACATTGTGGCAGCCAGATGAATGGTACTGACACTGACCTCATCTAAACCACTAAAGCATACACTCTGGGTGTATGAGAGCCCACTGATCTGTTTTTGTTTTTGTTCCCTCCAAAGCTGGCAGGCAGTGAGGAAAATATACATTACGATAGAATATTCTGCTCTGTTTAAAAAGGGAACCAGCCTATGAGATTCAAGATTGTTAAGCAAGCATACTTAGAGTTTATTTTGGTAGGTTTAAAGTCTCACTGCTGCTTCTTGTGTTATGTTTCCACACATTATTTTGATGATGGCTCATGTTTTGTCTGGTTTACTCTCTTGGGATTACTGTTCCACTAAATGTAAAGTTGTGTAGTTGTGCTCTAAAGAAGAAACTTCAGTGTTTGCCAGGATGGGACTTATTCTCCCTTTGTTAGCTTCACATCAAAACTGACTTCCCTAATATCTTGTATTTTCCATGCATGAAAGCTAAAAAACACAATCAACTGAATTGTTTTCCTAAAAGAGACAACATCATCATCGTCCTACCTAATGACGATATTTACGGCAGTGAATTAAAAACGGTTAACTTGCACAACAACATAAATATATGTAAATGAAAAAAGATAAAAAATAAATACCTAGCAGTCCTTGAAGGAATGCAAAATGTATGTCACCTTTCATGCCAGAGTTTTAAACTATTATCATCCAATGATGAGAAGGGACATAGTTATAGCATTTTTGGTGAAAACCTCCAAAATAACATTATATGCAGTCTCATGCAATATTGTGATATCTTGTGTGACCTGTTAGCTCTTGGTGTGTGTGTTGTGAATGACTGTCAGGTATAGCCATATGTGTAGACTAAGTTTAATTAGCCATCTTGACTCAAGTTGATCCCAGTAGTTAATAATCAGTTGTAGATCTACAGCCAACAGTTAGTTTTTGAGTTTCATTGAAAACCCATCCAATAGTATATGAGATATTTTGCTAACAGACACAGAGTTGACTCCAAGGTTTTGAACAAAGATGCCGTGCAATGGATTGTGCTCAAAGTATGTGTGAAAGACGCCACTCAGCTACTGCCACGCCAGGTTTTAGCTCAATATTTGTAAAATTTGCTGAGTTGTAGCCATCTGTTTTTTTAGTTTGGCGTGGCAGCCATCTTGAATTGGATTCTCTCCAAAAGTTAATTAGTTGTACGTGTCAACCCAATGAATATTTTCTGAAAGTTTTAATAAAATCTGTTGAGTTATGAGGCTTTTTTTCTAACGGTCCAGGCAAAGGAATACATGCACACAAGCAAAAACATTATCGCTCTGCCTTTACCTTTGGCTGTGGTTGATAAATGTGTAGTTACCCCAGACAAAACAAAAATGACTGAAGAGCTGAGTGATAATCCTACAGTTTACATTTTGTTTTGTAAAACTGTTGGGTAATCTACCTCCTTTCCTGTCCTTATTTTTTGTGGTAATCTAGAAAGAAGCTGAATCTTATCTCAGCCTCTACAGATCATGGTAAAAAAAAAAACTCCTACGATGATACAAACATGTTTACTGTTAACTTAGCATTTTATTCTCTCTCTCAGATGTAATTGTGTTACTTGAATCACGCTGGGCCTGATTGTCAGCTCAGCTGGTTTACAGCTGGGAGGTAATGAATCCGTCTTTTCAGAATATGATAATCCAATTAGGCACTGGTTTTGTGAGCGATGGAGATCACTTTGTGGTTCTCACCAGCCAAGAGCAGTTAATGTTTCATAAGCCAGTACCTCGCTCTGTCTCAGTAGACTTTCCTGCCACATTAGCAGATTTTCTTTAATGTGATCATTTGAAATGTTTTACATACTTTTACCACTCACCACAGCTCCTTTTAAATGAGTGTTTTCTTGGCTTTGTGAATCTGGCTGCTGCAATCTTTTATCTGCTCTGTTTTTGCTTTAAAAATATGCTGCAGTAAGTTGTGTTCAGCATGTAGAGGGTTATCAGCATCTGGAGCAAACAGAGTGATTTGAATCATTATTAATTCATACGGTGTCTCCATTGTGTAGCCTATAACCTCTGTTTTTATGGCGGCTGCTGTTTTTGTGGTTGGGCCCCGTGGCCAGAACGTGACTTTGTTTTCAGTGTTTTGATCTCCTCTACCTTTGTCGACAGATAAGGTCTGAGTGGCAGCACAGTGACGGAGGGAGGGGGGGACACTGAATCAGAAAACACATTGTGTTTTATGCTGTTCCTTTGTTGTGAAAGCCCACTGAACCTGGGCTTGTTACATCATGACTTTACAGATAAAGTGTTTATATATGTATATATATATATATATATATATATATATATATATATACAGACAGTGGGGAACAGAGGACGAGGTGCTGGAAGTACCATCATGGGAGGACAAGCCCTTACATGGGATGTACCACCGACAAATAACTGAAGTGGCTGATATCGGGAAATCCTACCAATGGCTGGAAAAAGCTGGACTCAAGGAC